>NW_017670705.1:294621-295672 GCF_001879085.1 Nicotiana attenuata | reverse complement strand
TATATGTGTTGTCCGTTCTTGTCCTTATGCTTACTAGCTGGTATGAACTATGTTAGGACACTTGCACAAGCATACACGTGGCTAAGCACCATTATTGGATAGGAGTCTCCTTGAGATTTCTGACTATATACGCACACCCTTGTTTATTTTCCTTCCATGTGAGAATGACTCTTTTGGGCACGTGAGTTGTCAGTATGATTATGAGGTATGATGAGGGCACAGGATGCCAAGTGTTAGGGTTCAGGTATTGAGACCCGTTTTGTATGATTATGAGATGAGGTGTCATTGGGTAACTTATATTGGAAGGATATTTATTTGAAAGGGTAATATACGAAAGGTATTCATTTTTAGAGAACTATTTTGGAAAAATATTTATTTGAAGGAAGTATAATTCGAAATGTTTTTATCAACTGAAAGATTTGACTAATTGATTGAAGTTGTTGGCTATGATCTAATATGAAAGCTGTCGTAGTTGCTGAGTTATGACTTGTCCTTACTGTATTTGTGATTTCAAATTTGGGTTGTATTTTTGTTCACTTTTACGAGCTTTATTATGGTGTTCCGCTGTTACTTGCCATTTTCTTTCCTTATTGTAGTTACTGTATTGTTAGCACTATCGCTTAGTCTTTATGTAGATATCATGTTCGATTGTTTGAATACTTATACTTGTTCTGCTTATTAGACCAGCGGGTGTCTTGACTGTTCCTCGTCACTACTCCACCGAGGTTAGTCTTGATACTTACTGGGCACCGTTGTGGTGTGCTCATACTACACTTCTGCATATTTGTTTTGTGCAGATCCAGGTATTGATCGTTAGTAGCTGAGCGGATTCTTGCCGAGGAGACTCAAGGTAAGCCTATTGCGACGTTCGCAGGCTTCGGAGTCACCTTCCTATTTTATATTCACAGTGTTGTACTTATTTCCATACGGTTGTGTTTAGAAGTTGTAGCGAAACTCTATAGAGCTTTATGACTTTGTACTACGTGGTATTTTTAGGAAATTTATAAATTTTGCAGTAGTATTTTTTGCTTACGTAAAATTTGTTTAAAAT
>NW_017670705.1:78565-294596 GCF_001879085.1 Nicotiana attenuata | reverse complement strand
GAAGAACAAACCCCTGGGCGCCAAACTAAAGCCAAATTCGTCCGCATTCTTCCATTGTTTGAGACCAAGGAAGCTCGGGTTGGGGCATTTTCTCGAGGGGAGCTTTTCAGAGAAACAACGGGGTAAAGTGTAGTCCTTAACTCAATTTTGGTTAGAATTACCCGATAATCTATTACCTAAATTTAGCATTTATTTGATTTTAAGTTGGAAAAGTTTGAAAACCTCTGGATAGATTTGAGGATTGGGGTCGAATTGTATTGAATGTTAATTTTGTAATGTTATTGACTTCGTGATTGGATTTGGCTTTCATATTTCGTGAACTTTCGTCGGATTCCGAACGTGGGCCCATGGGCTGAATTTTGAGTTAATTTTGGATTTTTATTGAAAAAATGTTAGTATTTTCTCTATGAAATTTGATTCTATAAAATTTTGTTGACTGATATCAAATTTATTTGGCGTAATTCAGCTATTAGATTGGAATAATCGAGGAACAAGCCTACAGGGATTAAATGTGGAGCAAGTCGAGTAAAGTTATCTTGCCTAAAACCTGTGTGGGCGGGACTTCCCCTTAGGATTTGGAGTCTTCTTAGTGTTGATTGTTAGTTGCATGTACCGAGGTGACGAGTGCGTGCTCGATTATTTGTGGAAAATTGCCTTTAGGCTTGCTTTAGTCTATGTGTACATAGATGTGTGTTTCTTGACATGACTGAGTTTCCTATGTTACTATCGTTTCACCTCTACCAGCTAATTGGAATTAGTTGTCTGCTTCATGAATTCACTCTGTATGGCCTAATCGACTCCTATTTGACTACTGAAGAATTTCTGCTTCTCATATTGTCATATGCTACTCGTTAGTTTGTGTTTCATTCATGCCATGCTGTGTTGCACTTAATTGGAATTTTCATCATCCCTCTTTAATTGTTTAGTCTTAAAGCGAAGAAGATCATACTTTCCTTAATGGGAATTGTCGGAATCCTCGTTTTGTTCAACCTTTGAAAAGGAGTTTAGAATAACACCAATATCTTTGTTGACTTGCCTTTTTAGGCTACTTGACTCGTGTTGTATTCCTGTTATTATCACTTGTGTATTGGGTGGGAGTCGTTACTGACACTGTTAGTTTCCCTTTGTTGAAATGTTTCACTTTATGCCAACATTTCTTTTCTTTGTGGTATTCCTTGTGGAGCTGGTCCCACGCTTTCTCAGTGATTTATAGTTCTTGAGTTGACTACTTGTCGTCTCTGTATTATGTCATTTCGTTGTTGTACTGTTGGGTGATGACGGTTTCTGTTGCTGCTGTATTGTATTCTTTTTGTTGCACTGCATATTGTCCTGGGACTACCGAAACGGTATTCCGGGAGATTCCCCTGTATTTACTGTTGAGGGACTACAGGAAGTATTCCCCGGAGACTCCCCCTATTTGCACATTTATGTTTGGGACTACGGATCGATTCTGGGAGATCCCCCTCTGCACATTTATGTTTGGGAAACTACAGGAGCATATTCCGCGAGAAAATCCCTGAAACTTATGCTATGGAGGTTCTATCATGTTGGACATTACGGACATAGTATCTGGAGGCATCTCCCTGCACATTTATGATTTGGATACATGCGCTATCCAGGAGTCCTCTGTACATTACGTTTGGGACTACGAGAGTATCCTTGGAGTCCCCTGTTATTATCACTGTGTTCTGAAGCTATTATTTGTCATTGATCCATATCCTGTAGTAAACATATATGTGTGTGTCCTGTCTTGTCCTTTATGCTTACTAGTCTGGTATGAACTATGTTAGGACACTGCACAAGCATAACACGTGGCTAAGCACCCATTATGGACAGGGTCTCATTGAGATTTTTGACTATAGACGCACACCCTTGTATTATTTTCCTTCCATAGTTGAAATGGACTCTTTTGAGGCACGTGAAGTTGTAGATATGATTATAGTGTATGATGAGGGCACGAATGCCAAGTGTTAGGGTTAGATTGAGAACCCGTTTTTTATGATTATGGGAGATGAGGTGTCCATATGGTAACTTATTTTGAAGGATATTTTTGAAAGGTTATATATCGAAAGGTATTCATTGTTGAGAAACTATTTTGGAAAAATATTACTTGAGAAGATAATAATTCGATAATGTTTTTATCAACTGAAAAGATTGACTAATGATAGAAAGTGTGTTGGCTATTGATCTAAATGGAAAGCTGTCGTAGTTGCTTGAGTATGACTGTGTCCTTATATGTATTTGTTGATTTCAAATTTGGGTTGTATTTCTGTTCACTTTTATGCTCTATTATGGGTTGCCACTATTACTTACTGCTTTTCTTTCCTTTTGTAGTGTACTGTATTGTTAGACTATTGCTTAGTCTTTATTAGATATCATGTTCGATGTTTAATCTATACTTTTTGCTTATTAGACCAGTCGGGTGTCATTGATGTTCCCGTCACTACCTCCACCGAGGTTAGTCTTGATAGCTTACTGGGCACGCGTTTGGTGTGCTCAACTACACTTCTACACATTTTTTTTGCAGATCTTCATGATCTTAGTAGCTGAGCGATTCTTGGAGGGAGACTGCAAAGTAAAGCATATTGCGGTTACGCAGGGCTTGGAGTTCACCATCTATTTATATTCACACGTGTCTGTACGTTATTTCCAATCGTTGTGTTAGGAAATTGTAGCCGAAACTCTATAGAGCTTTATGACTTGGACTACGTGGATTTGGGGAATTTATAAAATTTTGAGGAGATTTTGCTTTCGAAACTTGCTAAAATTTCATTTCATTAGTTGTGGTATTTCAGTATGGGGTTAGGGTTACGAACTCAAACGGGAGAAAAGAGTTGGTCGTGACGAGCCAGAAAGATAATCGCAACCTCAATTAAGGACTAAACAATGTATAGGATGAGATAATATTAATTTCAGATACAAGATAGGTAGTTATGAAAAGATAGCATGACGAATAGGAGAGGTAAAAATCTTCGCTAAGTCAAAGTAGAGTCAAATAGGGGTATAGAAGTGAATCATTAAAGCAAAATTAATTCCAAATTAAGGCATGTAGAGGGTGGAAATCGAAAATTAGGAAATTCATTCTATCAACAAACAATTTCATATTAGTGGAATATAGGACCTTAAGAACCTAAAATGAAAACTTTCCACAACTAATCCGAGTCACGCACTCGTCACCTTGTACACGGAACTACAATAAAAACATATAAGACTCAATCCTTAAGGAGAAAATTCCCCACACAAGGTTAGGCAAGATACTTAACTCAAACTCGGCCAACTCCAATACTCCAACTTTAGCTTTTCCTTACCAATTCACCATCGCTCCGTCCCAATCTAGCCAAAGAAGACTTAAATACATCAAACAATGCAAGAGAAAACAATTTCCATTAACAAAGCTTATTGATCCTTATTACAATTGTGCAAAAAGTCAATTACAAAGTCAACTCCCAAGGCCCGCATCTCGAACCCGACAACAGTTTACAAAAACACGATACACCCATTCAATTACGATTCCAACTTACTTCACTCAAATTCGACTTCGATCGACCATTCAAAACTCAAAAATTCACTTTTAGAGAAATTTTAGACAAAACCCCAAAATTTCACTTTGAAATCATCATCAAATGCCTTAAAAATGAAGATGGATTTAGTGAAAAATATTAAGCAAAGTCGAGTATTCGGAACACTTACCCCAATTACATGTAGTGAAAATTCACCGCCAAAATATTGTCCATATCCGATTCTCCCCCAACTTCAAAATCATGACCAAATTGAAAGCAAACTTTTGAATATTAAGTATTTTTGCCCAGCTGTTCTGCCTCGTTGCATCCAAATGATCCACAAAAACTGGCTTTTAATGTCTCCAATGGGATCCTTAATGGAAATTTCAGCGAGTTAGCTTTTGGAATCATCCATTGACCTTATGAATTGGAAGGAGATATGTTGGTTTCAATATTTGGAAAGTAGCTGCAATTTTAAATACGGAAGTCAGTCGCAATTTTCGTTAATTAATCTTAAAAATCCGCATACCCATTCTTAGTAAAAATTGATCATTAAAATCCTCATAAATGTGCAATTTGACGATTACTTTTTGCATTATGGCTCCTTAATTATGATACCGGATTCTAAATGCTTCAATCAAAACATAAATCGGTGCTCATTTTGTTAATGTGGTACGATTTATGCTTGAAAAAACGACGTCGGAACAGTAGAAAACAGCGCAAACAGGCCCCAAACCTTGATCCGAAACGCACCCTGCCCCTCGGGACCCCGTACGAACATACCAACAAGTCCATAACAAAATACGAACCTACTCAGGCCTTAAATCAGAAAAATCGGAAAGACGAAACGCACCTCAACATCCAAATTTAATAAACTTTCAAAACTTTCGACATTCCAAAAAACTCGCGCCGGAAAACATATCAAATCAACTCAGTTCGTTACATTCTCCCCCACTTAAAAATATGTTCATCCTCGAATTGGCCAAGGAGTTGTTCAAAGCCATCAATCACTGCCATGATCTCACCATTACATATACCCGGGGTTTCCCCATCACACAAAACTATGAGGAATACAACGCAATTTAACTGAAGATCTCACTTCTCCTTAGGTCATAACCTGAGACAAACCCAAATCTCAAACATCTAAAATTCATTCATAGGCACTCGAATCTCACAATCAAACTCACTTGTATAAACCTGAACAAGCCAAACGGAAGCCATTAATTCAACCCAGGGTACCAATTACGATGATCGTTCCACATATCTCAATGCCCGTAGCAAGCAACTTCTGACCACCATAGCTTCCCAAATTAGACATTCTGGACATGTCGGCAATCACACCTTCACATGAATAAAACCTTGGTTCCGGACCTCCACGACACTGCCCATGATAAAGAAACATTGCAGGAACTCATAACCATCCATTTAAGTCAACAAGTCAAGGAAGCTCCTCGTCCGTCCAGGGCCATGCCAAATCTTGGCAGAAAAGCCTCATACTTCCAAACACCTCCTCACCCCAATCGATAGTACGATTTTCACGTCTAATAACCTCATCTTAGCCAAATACAAGCAGCCCAAACCTAACAACTCGCACGGAACCAGTCCACAAGATTCTCACACTACACATAGCTTGTTACACCAACTCACCAATAACTTCAATTATGCAGTAAAAATAGAAGGAAAGCAAGGTATAGGTATAAGTCTAACCAAGTAAAACATGTGTAACAACAAAATTTTACAGTTTCATTAATTCATCCCACAGAGGGAAAACAAAAACACCAAATAAAGCAGAAGGAAAGGGTATCCCACAGTAATATCCGCTGCGGTAGTGTTAGCCACGCCTCCCAGATACTATCAAGCCAAAGTGCTCGGGTCACTGATCACATGAATACTGATTATAAACCACAATTAGAGTGCCACAAGTATAAACTGCGGGAAAAATAATAGGAATTAACAAAACATCGGGAAGAAAGAAAGGTACAACTAAGGTGCAATGAGCCAATTAAACATCACGAGGGCCATTTTGGCCCACATCGCCATAACCGCCTAAATGGAAATTACCAACACGCGTGGAGGAATAATCAGTTACAAACCTCACGCCATCACGACATAGAGAGTGCACATAACATAGGCCAGGGGGAACAAAATAATAATTCCATTTTGCCTGGCAACAAACTAGTGATAACAAACTCACAAGAGTAACCCCCAACTGACCTAAATAAAACCACATATTTCCGTTGACTTTCAAAAGCAACTCCCAACCCCAATCTGATCATTCCTAAATATGCTTACATTATCCTTCCCAAAAGTACATTAGCAACCTATCGATATATGTATGCTATCAGTTATCACATTCTTCAACATTTGCCTTCACAATCCAGCAAACAAGAAATTAGCCCGCATATGGACATCTAGCTCCAAAACCTCGGAATACCCATAAATTTCCAATACCCAAACTCAACTTACACTAATCGAATGGCGGAACATCCAACTCACACCACCATAATCTTTACTGAAGCAACCCATATAGATTTTTCGCCGGCGTAACAAAACCTGAACCTCAAAAGCCTTAAACCGTATTCCACCATTGCCACTAAACCACGCACCTGCAAAACCAAAACTCAAAGGGGTCCTCCTATAGATGCCACATATTCAACATTATGATTATGCCAATAATACCAAACCTTTCTATCTGATATACATCCCAAGAGAAAAACCATAATGTGCAACATGTTTCTTATGCCCATAGCAGCCAGCTGACTCAAGCCGTTACCGAAACCATCGAGAACTTTGCAAAATTTATCCGCACGCAACTAAACCATTAGGACCACATCTTCCCAACTCAACCGAGGCAGACAAACCGTCCAACCCAAGAGAACTGCCACAAATGTCGGTATGGAATTCCCATTCAAAAAGGACCAATTACTTCAATTGCTATGTGTCGCGCCCCCTTTTTCTCGCGAAATCGGGTTTATGACATTTGGGTATAGGACAACTTGTTCCTTTTGGGAACTGGGTTTTGCATTTTTAAAGAGTCGCCACCTAATGATTTGAGGTGCATTAGGACACGAATGGGGTTCAATTATAAGTTCCATTTGAATAACAAGAGATAGGGTAAGGGCTTGAAGTTATCCCAAGGGGAAGGTGTTAGGCACCTCTCAGGATCCACTAGTCTGGTTCCCGGCCAGACAGTTATTGTGAATTTAGCAAATAGACAAGTATGGGCTCAAATATTAGGGATTTAAATTTAAACACATAAAAGAAAGAACAACTAAAAGAAGAGTTTTAAAAGGAGTTTGCAAATAGAGGAAAAGGGGGTCCTAGGTTTATATTTAATATGGATCACGTCAATGCAATACCCGGTAATCACTCCTCAAAAGAGGGGTTACACGTGGCATTAGTGCACCGGTCATCATATCCATATCTAACCTTCCCACCCTGTTAAGGTATTAAAGCACGGATTGGTCTCGATCACTATTGCATGCTATTACCCGTCCCATTCCTATCAGTCCTGGAGGCACTTAGGACTACTATTCCTAAAGGATAGGGATATTAGGCTGATAGGTTTCAAAGGATAAAAATCTAAGGCGATATACAAAACACATACTGCATGTTGGGGAAAAAATATAAACAGAAAAGGCTCATATACACCTCCTTGAACAAAAGCACATAATTAGCATGACTTGCACATACTTTTTAGGTATGATTAAAAAATACTGAAGACGAGGGGAGCTTGATTATTGAAGCAGATTTGTTTATTACATAACTCAGATAAGAAGTCTGAATCAGGCCTGCCTGCTGGTTGTAGCAATTAACAAAAGCGGATTCAATTTTACAGTTATTACTCTAAGGCTTGCCTAAGTGTTTAGACGGGGTCCTATAGGCATGATATCTACTTAATTCAGAAGGTGGTGAAACCGTGATAACTCAAAACGAATTGTTTGAAATCCTATAGGCATGCTAGATAAACCTCGTTAAAATAAGGGAATTAGATTGTTGAAAAAAAAGGCTCAGAATGGACGAATTGCAGATGACAGTATCCGCTATCGCTGATTTTTACTCCTATGAACATGCTATCTAGGATTACTGATTTTAGACCCTTATAGACATAATTGCTGATCTTAAACCTTTGTATACATAGTATCTAAATGAATAATGTCAAACCCTATAGGCATAATATCTAGTAGACAATGGAAACATGCAGGTTCTTTACTTGGGAATTCCTACAAGCATGATTTCTATACTTTATATGGATTTTAACATGCTAATAGGTTATAACCAATTGGGCCCTTAAAACATGATATCTAAATGGTGACAAACGTGCAGAATTTTAGATAATTTCTATAGGCAGGTTATCTAGATGTGAAGCCGATCAAGCAGGATTTAAAGTAAGTCCTATAGACATGGTTTCTAAATGTGATGTGAATATGCAGAATTAAAAGCAGTCCTATAAGCATGTTTTCTAAATGCGAATTGAACATGTAGAAAAAGCAGTCCTATAGGCATGTTTTCTACCCTTCAGCATGCATAATTACCCAACCCTTTTTCACTAGCTAGCCCCAAATGTTCATTAAAAATTATTACAAACCAGGAATACTGAATTACATCAGAAAAGTACAAAGAAAAGTTACAACCAGAGGAAACTTGATTCTTGACTTCCTCTCTGAGTTATGGAATAAACCACCTCAAAATGCCATTGATCCAAAGCCTTTCTCAGACTTGAGTGTGTCAGAGTTCCCTAAGGGCCTTAATAAGACCCCGGGCAGTGCTCACACCCAAGTTACATAACCAGAATAGAGATAAGTGCAGTATGGAAATGTCAGCCCTCATGTGTCCAAGTTCAGAGGGAGCTCATGGGTCCCAAGGCAAGGCTCACATGAGGGGGGCAGAACTTAAGTCTAAGAAGAGAGTGAAAATGCAGAAACAGAGTTTTAAGAGCTGAGGGAATACAGGAGAGGAAAGGGTGATGGGAGATAGCCATTAACATTTCAGGGAGTCAATAACTTCACATAAAGGGGGCAAGGGATTGGGAATCCATTGCAAGGAGCCTATACAATTAGGCATGGGTTAACTTTGGGCATGCACAGCAATAGGAAGTGCTGACATGCCTGTAAATCAACCAGAACACACAACATATAAGAGAATCATGGAGGTTATGATCCTAGGAGGATCAAGTTTGGGTCATGCACAACAATTTCCAATGCTGTCATGCCCCAAACCAACCACAAGTATTAAACACATTGGGGTAGGGATTTAGGATTCACAGGTCATAATACATTGATCCAGAACAGAAGAAGGAAAACTACAACATGCTAAATAATGGTAATGGGTTAAATACAAACAGTAGGCAGACTAGAAAGCAAGAAACAGTAAGCATGTTGTTGTTGGTGTGGAAAACTTAATTGGAACATACCAGTAAGAAATGAAAACACAGAAAATAAGCAAGTTTCCCCACATCCTAGCCTTGGGTTTCAGCCGGCTAGGTAAGGCAGCAATATAGTAGTAGCAAAGAAGAGAGAGAGTTTTAGTGTAGTGTGTGTTTGAACTCAAGTGTTATGCCTTGTGTTCGTGTTTTTTGAAAGAGAAGAAGTATAGGGTCTTTATAGTTTTTTGAAAACGAGTAAGAAAGAGGTAATACGCTACAAACATGGCAACAATCATGATTCAGAATCAATTATACAAGTGATTGCCTTTAATTAAGGGATCACTTGCTTAACGGGCATTTGCAGGTTCAAAAATAAGGAAAGAAATCAATTTATAAATAGGCTGACAGTTGCCAAAGAAGTAGTAAAACATTTAGTAAGCAATCGAGTCTAGGTACAGAAATACACTAATTTTGGAAAGAATTCAGCAAGGCAAAACAGGAAAAGAAAATCAATCAACCTTAACGGGCAAGTGAAATCAGAATTTCACGAAGGAAAAGTTTGAAATCAGTCACAAGTTGAAGGTCAAACAAAGAAGGAAACTTAGCATATAAATAGGGTGTATAAACACTATACATGCGAGGCCAAGCCTGTTGGCAGAAGGAAATAGCATACAATAGTAGCACAAAATTCAGTAGATAGCAACATTTAAAGCATGATAGTCCAGTAGGTCAGGTAGTGAAGAAAACATAGAATATCAAAGGCATGCGAAGATCTCCGAGTAGCAGGTGAGGAAAATCCCCCTTTAAAAATTAGGGTTTCGAGCATAATGGCATTTTAGAGATGATAGAAAACCAGAGTCAGAAGAACCATACCAAGGAATAAGAGATTTTGAAATAAAGAACTTCAAATCGAGTCGTGCACCTAAACGAACAGTCTCAGGCCCAAAACCATAGGATTTTCAACAATAGGAGAGTCTTTAAAAAAAGGATAAATAAGCAAATCGGACAGAAACTCAGGCAAACAAACATTCGTCTAATAAACAGTCTAAGAAATTAGGGCTTTTAACATGAAAACTCTAGTAGAAGAACGATATGAGCAAACATAGCAAAACATGTGAAAAAATCATAGAAACGTTTGAAATAACTTAACAGAAACCCTAATCGGAAAAAGATAAGGGGTTTGAAGGCAGAGTTTTAAAAGAAACTTCGAGAAAAATGCTTAGTAGTTCAGAGCAAACATAGATCTGAAACAGATCTAAAAAAATCGAAAGAACCTTAGAGGTTAGGGTTTCAAAAGAAACCCAAGTGATGAGAAAGGCCTTAAAAATCATCGATCTAAGCAGGAGAGTCAAAAGTCTGACTCGACTAGCCATAGCTGGCCGGTGAAAGGTCAGAGACGACCGAAGAACAACCATGAACTAAAATCGAATAGGGTATGGACCAAGCTCTTTCAAGACCTAGTCTTGAGACCATAAGAATCGAACACGTAAAAGCCATGGGAGGTTGATACAGGTCTCCGATGACCTTGGAAGCCATAGATTTGGGAGGTATTTGGGTTGTAGTTTGATGGCGACAGCTAGGGTTTGTGAGGGATTGCAGAGCGAGTTGAGAGGGAAATGGATTCAAGGGCGGCGTTTGGTGTGAAATGGGGTGGGGTAAGGGGTCGTTTGAGGTTAAAATGGAAAGGGCTGATATTGGCCGTTGATTTTAGATCAACGGCCAGGATTGAAAGGGTTAGGTAGGGGATCCGGGTTGGGTTATTTAAATGGGTTGTGGGTCGGTTTGAATGGGAATTGGGTCATGGTAATTGGGATTCAAATTGGGGGTTCAATTTAGGCCATAATTGAAGTATAATTGGGCTAGATTTTAAATAGCCTATTTTCCCCTTTTTATTTTATAAAGAATAGTAAATCAATTCCTGGAAATAAATTAAAGGTACCAAAATGATTTGTAATACATAATTATCAATTTAAAAAATACTGGACTTAATTTTCATAAATATAAACGCAATTAAATCTAAAAGAGGATAATATTGTAATTATATACAATTTAACTTTAAAATACTAAAACAGAATATGCAAAAATTGTCTTGACTATATTTTAGTATAAATATGAGAATCCAATAAATGAATCACCAAGATTGATAACTTTGGGAATTAATATTGGGTTTTTATGGATAAAATAGGGGAACAAATTGGTTAAAAATCCTTTAAAAATTAAGAAAAAAATAATAGAACGTTGGCACATACTTATATATGCATATGTATGCTATTTTGAAAGTATTTTGCATATAAAAATATACAGGGAAAAATTGGATATCAACACTATGCTGACCCAACACCACAGAGCTGACCCATTTCTCTGTTAACTCCTAGTCTTTCCTCTGAGGTAACGCTTCTCCCTGTCGATACATAACTACCCCAACCAAAACTCAATGCAAGAAATCCTAGTACAAGCCACATAGCACAACAACTCATAAACCATTGTATTTCCCCTGAAGCACCTCATGATTCCCCGACCGAGATGCCCACGCCGAATAGACCTTCTGTGAATCTAAAGCTATTTCTCCGACTCCCTTTTGATACTGAAATGAAAATACATTAATGACGCAGAAACACCGTAAGCCCCAACATCATCCCATGTAAGATCCCATATCTTAGTCATATACAAATTTCGGGAACCTTCCAATACCATCTATATACACTTCTCAGGCCAAAACTGAGGTAACACCTAACTCTGCAATCTGAATGCCGCTAGTGGACTCCCCCACTTGGCGCGAAGCCATATAAAACAACATCTGATGATCTGCAAAAATAACCTTCACAGCTCGTACAACACCAATCACAAGGTACAGTTCATCCACTAAGAGCATATCCATTTTCGTGACCGTAAAACTCGCTTCCTTCAGTGCCTTCAATGACAATATGTACCTTCTACCGAGTAGAAATCTCATACGAACCACATAGTCTCCTGTGCCACCAACTATCCTCAATCAACATCCACCTCGTGACCCTACCATGATCGCGACAACTAGTCAACCAATTAAACCTTCCCAAGCTCGTACTTGTTAACCAAATGTCGGGACCCGTTGCACCCGATGTGAACAACTGAATAGTACTTCAATATTTCTGCCTCTTTAGCCTAGACGACACGTTGAGACAATGTCTGAGCATCCCTGGCTCCCTCGTAGCCCATCTGTAGCATCACGAACCACTGACACATAGCTGACACTAAGAGCACAATATCATACACGAGTGGATGTAAAGGAACATAAGATATATGCTTCAAGCTTAATCGATTTCGCACAACAAGGAATGAAAGAAGTGGAATTTCCTAATAGTTTCCGTAGCCCCTCGAAGATAAGTACAAACGTCTCCGTACCGATCTGCAAGACTCTACTAAACCTGCTTATGACTCGTAGCACCTATGAACTTAGGGCTCTGATACCAACTTGTCACGACTCAATTTCCCCTCCGTTGGGTATAGTGATGGTACCTAGTCTTAGGGACTTTAAGCCTAACATTTACTGAATAACAACAATAATAAAGAAAATCTAAGAGTCTCGATATAGAAATCTTTACAAACAAAAAACTTACAATTTCCCAAAACCGGTAGTACAAGTCATAAGCTCTATAGAGTTTGCTAGTAAACCTCCAAAATACAACTGTCTCTAAATAAGAGTGAACAGTGTAAATACAAAATAAGAAGGTGACTCCGAAGCCTGCGATGCAATAGCAGGTTTACCTTGAGTATTCATAGCAACGGTCTACATAGCTACTAGCGATCCAATACCTGGATCTATACAAAAATATACAGAAGTGTAGAATGAGCACACCACAACGGTGCCCAATAAGTATCAAGACTAACCTCGGTGGAGTAGTGACGAGGAACAGTCAAGACATCTACTGGTCTAAGAACTTGAACAAGTATAAGTATAGGAACAACAGTGCATGATTTCTACATACAAACTATGCAATATGACTAACAATACAGTAATTACAATAAAAGAGGGTAAATGACAAGTATTAGCGGAATACCATAATAATGACACGGAAGAGTGAGCGAAAACACAACCTAAATCCAAAACCACAGATACAACAAGGACAAATAATAACTCAGCAACTACGACAGCTTTAACATTTGGTTTTAGTCGACAACCTTCACGAAGTATCGAATCTTGGATAAATTACAACTCGCGGGTCTCAATACCTGAAACCCTAACACTTGGAATCTTAGGCCCTCATAACACCTCATAACCGCACTAACGATCACGTGCCAAATAGAGCCATTCTCAAATAGAATGCAAGTAAACAAGGGTGCGCATCTATACCCAACAATATCAAGAAAAACCTCTTATCCGATAAGGGTGGTTAGCTACGTGTATACTTGTGCAAGTGTCCTAACATAGTTCATACCAGTTAGTAAGCATAAGGTAAAGAACAAACATCACGTAGAATGTTTGCAGGGGGATCTTCCGGAATACCGTTCCGTAGTCCTAAAGTAAATATGCAGGGGGATCTCCCAGAATACCATTCCGTAGTCCCAAAGAAAATATGAAGAACAGGGGGATCTCCCGGAATACCGTTCTGCAGTCCCAAAGTAAATATGCAGCGCAACCAACAAAGATAACAACTACAGCACGGCAGAAACCTTGTGCATCACCACAACAAGTACAACAACAAAAATGACAATAATACAAAGTACGACAAGTAAATCAACTCAAGAACTTTAAATCACAAAGAAACGATAGAACCCCATTCACAAGGAATAACCACAGTAAAGAATGCTAGGCGTAAAGAGAACAGCTTAACAAGGGAAAAACTAAAATGTAGCAACGATCCCACGATATATAATTCAACAACAAGGAAGCTAACACGAGTCAAATAATTCCAAATAATGCTATGTCAGCTGAAATATAGGATATCTAACTGCTTTTAAGGTTGAGAAATTATGATGGTTATTCAATAATTCAATTAAGGATAAGCGGCGGAAAGATAATTGCAACATCAATTAAGACTAAACAATTATAGGATGAGATATGTCACGACCCCAGTTCGCCCTCCATGAACATGTCGTGACGGCACATAGTCCCTACGACTAGGTAAGCCTAAAAATTTCAGAAAAAAGAAACAAATGCGGAAAAACTAATATAAAACCGAAGATAACGAATATAAAAATGTTCAAGATGCCGCTTGGCATATACAATACAAGATCTCAAAACAGAACAACTCCCAAAACCCGGAATCCCATGAATCACAAGCTATGAATATGACAAAATGCTCTAACTACGGAATATCTAAATCAAAAGAAAAGATAGAAAGGCTATCACTACAAGAGAGGATGGAAAGGGACTCCTCGGTCTGCGGACGCGGCAGATATACCTCGAAGTCTCTGGAGAATCGCCTTGCCTCAAGGGTAGTAGAGCTGAGTCGAAGTACCTAGATCTGCACACAAAAAACATGTGTAGGAAAGGGCATGAGTACACCACAGCGGTACCCAATAAGTGCCATGCCTAACCCCGGTGGAGTAGTGACGAGGAAGGTCAGGGCTCTACCGGTCATATACAATAATATATAAAGAAAAGAAGCAGTATTAAAGTAACACAGGGTAATAAGAGTAGCAACAACTTCAACAGAGACAAAATAATCACAGAAAGGAATACAAATCAACACAGAGATAACAACCGGGAATCTCCCAGGATACCGTCCTGTAGTCCCAAATATAAATACCCAGTAGATCTCCCGGGTGTCGTCCCGTAGTCTAACTCATAATGCATAGGGGATCTCCTGGAATACCACATCCGTAGTCCCAAATGTAAATACTCAGTACTGGGGGAATCTACCGGGTGCAGTCCCGTAGTTCTAATGTAAAAGTGCAAGGGGATCTCCCGAAATACCACCTCCGTAGTCCCAAATAAAATAGGCAAGGGGGATCTCCTGGGATATCACCCGTAGTCCCAAAATAAACACACATCAACAATACGAAGAATATTCAATTCAATCAAATTTATACCAAGGTAAAACAGGTATTTCTAGCCTAGCATGCTGCACAGAATTCAAATAAGGCAAGTTTGAGCAAGTAAAGCAATTGAATCAGTTAGACATGCTTTCCTAAGCTAATAGTAGGCTTAAATTTCAAGTAGTGTAAACAGAGAAGAAAATACACAGTAATAGTTACTTAATGAAAATCGGATTTTCAACAATTAGCACATGTATGCACTCGTCACCTCACGTGCAAGGCATTTCATATATCAACAATATCAAATCCTAAGGGGATGTTCCCTCACACAAGGTTAGGCAAGCCACCTACCTTGAACCAGCTCAATCAACTCAATACCACGTTCTTGCCACGAGTATTCGAGTCCAAATGGCCCAAATATTGAATAATGTAGATATAACTTCAATCAACTAATTCAACTTATTAATTCGAAGCTAATACACGAAATTAGGAAAATCGCCCAAAAAGCCTCCCGGGCCCACGTCTCGGAATCGGGTAAAATTTACAAATTCGGAATCCTCACACTCTCACGAGTTCATATATACCAAAATTACTCCAAATCCGACATCAAAATCTTGATCAAAACTCCAAAATTAGGCCTAAGAACTTTTTCCAAATTTTCTCCAAATTTTCACCCCAAATTCGAATTTAAAGGATGAATTTAAGCATAGATTCGTGGAAACTAATCAAAACCGAGTAAGAATAACTTACCCAAAATGCCCAGGTGAAAATCTCTCCCAAAATCGCCAATCCCGAGCTCTCAAATCAAATTTCAAAGGTTTGAGACTAAACCATCATTTCTGCCCTTTTTCTGATTAGTGGAACCGCATCTGCGGCTCTGTGACCGCACCTGCAGTCCCGCTTCTGCGAAGACCAAGTCGCACCTGCGACTTTTCATTAAAGTCCAGCTTCCGCACCTGCGACCACTTTTACGTAGATGCGGTTGCGCTTCTACGATGAAGCATCCGCTTCTGCGGTTCCTGCTGGCCCTCCCCATTTCCGCTTCTGTGATGCCAAAGTCGCTTTTGCGGCTCCGCACCGGCGATCCCCAACCGCAGGTGTGATTATGACCGAAGATCAGCAGCTGAAGATGCTCCAAACAACTTCCAATTCTTCCGACAACCTTTCGAAATCATCCCGAGGCCCCCGGGACCTCAACCAAAAATACGAACAAGTCATATACCACTATTCAAACTTGTGCCAACCTTCGGAACACTCAAAACAACATCGAATCAACAAAACACCCTCGGATTCAAGCCAAAGGATTCCAAAACTTCAAATTTCCGCTTTTGATCAAAAAGTCTATCAAACCTCATCCGAATTACCTGAAATTTTGCACACACCTCCCAAATGACACAACGGACCTACTCCAACTTCCGGAAATTCCATTCTGACCCCGATATCAAAATCTCACTATCGAACCGAAAACTTCAAAAAATTCGACTTTCGGCATTTCAAGCCTAATTAAGATACGAACCTCCAAAACACAATCCGAACACGCCCCTAAGCCCGAAATCACCCAACGGAGCTAACAGAACCAATGAGATTCCATTCTGAGGTTGTCCTCACACTGCTCTGACTACGATCCAAATTCAAAGGCTAATGCTCCCATTTAGGGACTAAGTGTCCCAAAACACTCCAAAACACAAAACGAATCCTCCCGGCAACTCACAATAGCAGAAACAAACACGGGGAGTACAGTTAATAGGGGAACAGGGCATTAATTCTTAAAACGACTTGCCGGATCGTTACATCCTCCCCTCTTAAAATATTCTTTCGTCCTCGAACGAGTATAGAGACATACCTGAAGTGGTGACAAGATGAGGGTAACGGCTGCGCATATCCTGCTCGGTCTCCCAAGTCGCCTCCTCGACCGGCTGACCCCGCCACTAAACCTTCACTGATGCAATGTTCTTTGACCATAGCTTTCGAACCTGCCTGTCCAATATCGCTATTGGCTCCTCAACATAAGATAGTTCCTTGTCCAACTGGACTGAACTAAAATCCAACACGTGCGACGGATCACCATGATACATCCGGAGCATCGAAACATGAAATACCGGGTGAACCCCCGCCAAGCTGGGAGGTAAAGAAAGCTCATAAGAAACCTCCCCAACACGCCGCAATATCTTGAAAGGCCCAATAAACCTCGGACTCAATTTCCCTTTCTTCCCAAATCTCATGACGCCCTTCATAGGCAAAACCGGTAGCAAAACCCGCTCTCCAGCCATATAAGAAACATCACGAACCTTCCGGTCCGCATAACTCTTCTGTCTCGACTGGGTTGTACGGAGTCTATCCTCAATCACCTTAACCTTCTCCAAAGCATCTTGTACCAAGTCTGTGCCCAATAATCTAGCCTCGCCCGGCTCAAACCAACCCACCGGGGATCTACAACGCCTACTATACAAGGCCTCATACGGTGCCATCTGAATGCTGGACTGATAGTTGTTGTTGTAAGAGAACTCGGCCAATGGCAAGAACTGATCCCAAGAGCCTCCAAACTCCATCACACACGCACGGAGCATATCCTTAAGAATCTGAATAGTGCGCTCGGACTGTCCATCCGTCTGGGGGTGAAATGCATTGCTCAACTCCACCCGGTGCCCAACTCATATTGTACGGCCCTCTAGAACCGTGGTGTGAACTGAGTACCTCAATCTGAAATAATGGAAACTGGAATACCATGCAGACAGATAATCTCCCGGATATAAATCTCTGCTAACCGCTCCGAAGAATAGGTGGTACACATAGAAATGAAATGCGCGGACTTGGTCAGTCAATCCACAATTGCCCAAATGGCATCGAACTTCTTCAAAGTCCGTGGGAGCCCAACTACGAAGTCCATGGTGATCCGCTCTCACTTCTATTCCAGAATCTCTATCTGCTGAAGCAATCCACCCGGTCTCTAGTGCTCATACTTTACCTGCTGGCAATTGAGGCACCGAGCTACAAACCCAACTATATCCTTCTTCATCCGCCTCCACCAATAATGTTGTCTCAAATCCTGAGACATCTTCGCGGCACCCTTATAGATGGAATACCTTGAACTATGGGCCTCCTCTAGAATCAAGTATCGAAACCCATCAACATTGGGTACACAAACCCGACCTTGTATCCTCAATACCCCATCATCACCAATGGTCAGATCTCTGGCATCACCTCGCAGCACCTTGTCCTTGAGGACAAGAAAATGAGGGTCATCAAACTGGTGCTCCCGGATACGATCAAACAAGGAAGACCGAGAAACCACACAAGATAGGACCCGATTGGGCTCCGAAAGATCCAATCTCACAAACTGGCTGGCTAAGGCCTGAACATCCATCGCCATGGGCCTCTCCGTTGCTGGTAAATAAGCAGAACTCCCTAAACTCTCCGCCCGACGACTTAAGGCATCAACCACTACATTGGCCTTGCCCTGGTGATACAAAATAGTGATATCATTGTCCTTCAGCAGCTTTAACCACCTCCTCTAGCGCAAATTAAGGTCCTTTTCCTTGAACAAATGCTGCAAACTCCAGTGATCAATATAAATCTCACAAGGCACACCGTAGAAATAATGACGCCAGATCTTCAAGGCGTGAACAATAGCAGCTAACTCAAGATCATGGACAGGATAGTTCTTCTCATGCACTTTCAACTGTCTGGACGTGTAGGCAATCACCCTACCATCCTGCATCAATACCGCTCCAAGGCCAATCCTGGAGGCATCACAATAGACACTATAAGACTCCGAACCGGTAGGCAATATCAAAACTAGAGCTGTGGTCAAAGCTATCAGGAGCTTCTAAAAGCTCTTCTCACACTCTTCCGTCCACTGGAACGGAGCACCCTTCTGGGTGAGCCTGGTCATAGGTGCTGCAATGGATGAAAATCCCTGAACAAATTGACGGTAATAACCCGCCAAGCCAAGAAAACTGCGGATTTCTATAGCTGAGGATGGTCTGGGCCAACTCTGCACTGCTTCCACTTTCTTCAGATCCACCTTTATCCCCTCACTAGATACCACGTGACCCAAGAATGCCACGGAATCCAACCAAAACTCACATTTCGAGAACATAGCATATAACTTCTTCTCCCTCAAAGTCTGAAGCACTTTCCTCAGGTGCTGCTCATGATCTTCCCGACTTCAAGAATATACCAGAATATCATCAATAAAGACAATGACGAATGAGTCAAGATATGGCCGGAATACATTATGCATCAATTGCATGAAGGCTGTTGGGGCATTGGTCAGCCCAAATGACATAACAAGAAACTCGTACTGACCATACCGAGTCCTAAAGGCAGTCTTCGGGATATCTAGCCCCCGAATCTTCAACTGATGATAGCCTAAATGCAAGTCAATCTTAGAAAACACATGAGCACCCTGTAACTGATCAAACAGGTTATCAATACGAGGCAAAAGATAACGGTTCTTCACTGTAACCTTGTTCAGTTGGCGATAATCAATACATATACGCATGGAACCATCCTTCTTTTTCACAAACAAGACAGGAGCACCCCAAGGTGATACTGGGCCGAATGAAACCCTTATCAAGCAATTCCTGTAACTGCTCCTTCAACTCAGGAGGAGCCATACGGTACAGAGGGATAGAAATGGGCTGAGTGCCCGGCAACAGATCAATGCCAAGATCAATATCTTTATCGGGCAGCATGCCCGGAAGATCACCTGGAAACACATCAGAGAAATCTCGAACTACAGGGACTGAATCAACTGTAGGGGTATCAATACTGACATCTCTCACATAAGCTAGATACGCGTCACACCCCTTCTCAACCATACGATGAGCCTTAAGGAACAAAATAACTCTACTGGAAGTACGATCTAATGTACCCCTCCACTCTACTCACGGTACACCTGGCATAGCAAGCGTCACGATTTTCGCATGACAAGCAAGAATAGCATAATGGGGCGACAACCAGTCCATGCCCAGAATAACATCAAAGTCTACCATGCTGAGCAATAAGAAATTGGCTCTGGTCTCAAAACCACTAAGAGCAATCAAACACGACCGATAAACACGGTACACAACAAGAGAATCTCCAACAGGAGCAGAAACATAAACAAGAGAACTCAAAGAATCCCGAGATACGCCTAAATGCAGGGCAAAATAAGAGAACACATAAGAATAAGTGGAGCCTGGATCGAATAAAACTGATGCATCTCTATGACAGACCTGGATAATACCTGTGATGATAGATTCAGAGGCGACAGCCTCAGTACGGGCAGGAAGGGCATAGTATCTAGACTGGCCTCCCCCTCTAGGGTGACCTCTACCTCCCCGACCTCCACATCTAGCTAGCTGAGCAGGTGGGGTAGCAGCTGGTGCTGTGATCATAGCCTGAGAACTCTGCGGAGCGCGCTATAGTTGAGAAGTCTGTGGAGTTGCACCCCTCCCATGCTAGGGCAATCCCTCACCATATGGCGTGTGTCACCACACTTAAAACAAGCTCTGGGGCGCGTGGTGGCTGTGACTAGCTCGGGCCAGGTCTACTGGACTGACCACTGGAAGCACCTCGTGCAGGAAGCGCACTGGATACTCGAGGTGCATAATAAGGCTCTTAAGGCCTAGGAGGAGCTAGAATACCACTGGCTGCTAGAAGAGCCGAATGAACGGGGCGACTCATATAATTAACCCTTACCATGACGAGGTGAAGTTGGGGCACGGGCACCAGAATAATGGCCTGACTCTCGAGACCTCTTGGCCTCCCTCTCCTCTCTGTCCCGAGCATGCATACCCTCTACTCTCCTAGCAATTCTCACCACATGCTGATAAGAAATATCCAACTCTAACTCCCGAGCCATACTAGACCTGATGTTGGGAATGAGCCCCTCAGTAAACCGGCGAACCTTGTCGCAAACAGTAGAAACCAAAGCTGGTGCATGTCTAGCCAAATAGGTGAAACGGACAGCATACTCCAAGACACTCATAGTGCGCTGGGGAAAATGCTCAAACTCTGTGTGCCATGCATCCCTAAGGCTCTGAGGAACATACTCTCTCATGAACATATCTAAAAACTGAGTCCAAGTCAGGGAAGCTGCCTCATCGGGACTGTCTAACTCATAAGCACGCCACCACTGATAGGCGTCTCCTCGAAGCTGGAAGGTAGTGAAGGAAACCCCGCTCGATCCTGATATACCCATGGTACGGAAGATACGGTAGCACTCCTCTAGAAATCCCAGAGCATCATCGGATGCTAGTCCACTGAATATAGGAGGCTGATACTTCTTAAACCTATCAAGCCTCTTCTGCTCCTTCTCTGAAGCTACTGCTCTCTCCTCGGGCTGAGCTGGGGCTACAGGCTATGCCGTTATAATCTCTAGGGCATGCTCAACATGCACTCGCTGCTCAGGAGTGCGCGCGGCAGGAGTCTGTGCTCCTCCCCCAGCCTGGGATGTGGTTGCAGCAAGGGGAAGCAACCCTGCTTGAGCTAGAGTGGTGCACATACTCATAAATCGCGCAAGAGTCTCCTGGAGAGCTGGAGTAGTAGTAGTAGCAGTAGGCGTGTCAGGCGCCTGGGCTCCAACTGGAACTGCTGGTGGCTCCTCGATAGCAGCTCACGCGGGTGCTCTAGATGCACCGCGTGCGCGTCCTCAGCCTCTACCCCGGCCCCGACCTCTGACGGCTCTCGCAGGGGGCGCGGGTGTCTGTTCACCTCCAGTAGCACGTGTCCTCACCATCTGTGAGAGAATAGAAGATAGAAGTTTAGAATTTTGATACCAAAAATCTCGCACGGCAAGGAATTCAAATTAGGTGAAATTTTCTTAACAGTTAGATAGCCTCTCGTGGATAAGCACATACGTCTCCATACCGATCCACAAGACTCTAATAAACCGGCTTGTGATTCATGACTCCTATGAACCTAGAACTCTGATACCAACTTGTCACGACCCATGTTCGCCCTCCGTGAAGATGTCGTGACGGCACCTAATCCCTACGACTAGGTAAGACTAAAAATTTCGGGAAAAAAAAGAAACAAATGCGGAAAAACTAATATAAAACCGAAGATAATTAATATAAAAGTGTTCAAGATGCCCCTTGGCATATACAATACAAGATCTTAAAACCGAACAACTCCCAAAACCCGGAATCCCATGAATCACAAGCTATGAATATGACAAAATGCTCTAACTCCGGAATGTCTAAATCAAAAGAAAAGATAGAAAGGCTATCGCTACAAGAGATAATGGAAAGGGACTCCTTGGTCTGCGGACGCGGCAGATATACCTCGAAGTCTCTAGAGAATCGCCTTGCCTCAAGGGTAGTAGGGCTGAGTCGAATTACCTGGATCTGCACACGAAAAACATGTTCAGGAAAGGGCATAAGTACACCACAGTTGTACCCAGTAAGTGTCAAGCCTTACCTCGGTCGAGTAGTGACGACGAAGGTTAGGGCCCTACCGGTCATATACAATAATATATAAAGAAAAGAAGCAATATTAATGTAACACAGGGTGATAAGAGTAGCAACAACTACAATAGAGACAAAATAATCATAGAAAGGAATACAACTCAACATAGAGATAACAACCGGGGATCTCCTAGGATACCGTCCTGTAGTCCCAAATATAAATACCCAGTGGATCTCTCGGGTGTCGTCCCGTAGTCCAACTCATAATGCGCAGGGGATCTCCTGAAATACCACATCCGTAGTCCCAAATGTAAATACTCAGTACTGGGGGAATCTACCGGGTGCAGTCCCGTAGTCCCAAATAAAACAAACAAGGGGGATCTCCCGGGATATCGCCCGTAGTCCCAAAATAAACACAGAGCAGCTACACGAAGAATATTCAATTCAATCAAATTTAAACCAAGGTAAAACAGGTATTCCTAGCCTAGCATGCCGCACAGAATTCAAATAAATAAAGTTTGAGCAAGTAAAGCAATTGAATCAATTAGACATGCTTTCCTAAGCTAACAGCAGTCTTAAATTTCAAGTAGTGTAAACACAGAAGGAAATACACAGTAATAGTTACTTATTGAAAACTCGATTTTCAACAATTAGCACATAAACGCACTCATCACCTCACGTACAAGGCATTTCATATATTAACAATACCAAATCCTAAGGGGATGTTCCCCCACACTAGGTTAGGCAAGCCACTTACCTCGAACCAGCTCAATCAACTCAATACCACGTTCTTGCCACGAGTATCCGACTCCAAATGGCCCAAATCTATTCAAAGTAATTGCATAATGTAAATATAACTTGAAGCAACTAATTCAACTAATTAATTCGAAGCTAATACGCAAAATTAGGAAAATCGCCCAAAAAGCCTCCTGGGCCCACGTCTCGGAATCGGTAAAATTTGCAAATTCGGAATCCTCACAATCTCATGAGTTCATATATACAAAAATTACTCCAAACCCGACATCAAAATCTTGATCCAAACTCCAAAATTAGGCCTAAGAACTTTTTCCAATTTTTCTCCAAATTTTCACCCCAAATTCGAATTTAAAGGATGAATTTAAGCATACATTTGTGGAAATTAATCAAAACCGAGTAAGAATCACTTACCCAAAACACCCAGGTGAAAATCTCTCCCAAAATCCCAATCCCGAGCTCTCAAATCAAATTTCTAAGGTTTGGGACTAAACCCTCATTTCTGCCCTTTTTTCTAATCAGTGGAACCGCATCTGCGGCTTTAGGACTGCACCTGCGGTCCCGCTTCTGCGACGACCAAGTCACACCTACGACTTTTCATTAAAGTCCAGCTTCCGCATCTGCGACCACTTTTACGTAGATGCGGTGCCGCTTCTGCGATAAGGCGTCCGCTTCTGCGGTTCCAGCTGGCCCTTCCCTTGTCCGCTTCTGCGATGCCAAAGTCGCTTCTGCGGATCCGCACCTACGATCCCCAACCGTAGGTGCGGTTATGACAGAAGATCAGCAGCTGAAGCTGCTCTAAACAACTTCTAATTTTTCCGACAACCTTTCGAAATCATCCCGAGGCCTCCGGGACCTCAACCAAAAATACGAACAAGTCATATACCACTATTCAAACTTGTGCCAACCTTCGGAACACTCAAAACAACATCGAATTATCAAAATACCCTCGGATTCAAGCCTAAGGATTCTAAAACTTCAAATTTCTGGTTTTGATCAAAAAGTCTATCAAACCTCATCCGAATTACCTAAAATTTTGCACACACGTCCCAAATGACATAACGGACCTACTCCAACTTCCGAAAATTCCATTCCGACCCCGATATCTAAATCTCACTATCGAACCGGAAACTTCAAAAAATTCGACTTTCGGCATTTCAAGCCTAATTAAGCTACGGACCTCCAAAACACAATCCGAACACGCTCCTGAGCCCGAAATCACCCAACGTAGCTAATGGAACCAACGGAATTCCATTCCGAGACCGTCTTCACACTGCTCTGACTACGGTCTAAATTCTAAGGCTAAAACTCTCATTTAGGAACTAAGTCTCCCAAAACACTCCGAAACACAAAATGAATCCTCCCGGCAACTCATAATAGCAGAAACAAACACGGGGAGTGCAGTTAATAGGGGAACGGGGCTTTAATTCTTAAAACGACCGGCCGGGTCGTTACAAGATAATAATAAGTTCAAATAAAGATAGGCAGTTATGAAAAGATAGCATGACAATAGGAGAGGCAAAAATCTTCAGTTAAGTCAAGTAAGAGTCAAATAGGCAATAAGAGTGAATCATAAAGCAATTAATTTTAATTAAGCATGTAGAGGTGAAACTAATATATAGGAAACTCAGACATATCAAGAACAACTTCATAATTAGGGAATATAAGGACCTAAGAACCCTAAAAGGACAACTTTCCACAACTAAGTCCGAGCACGCACTCGTCACCTCGCGTACACGAACTACAATCAACATAGAAGACTCAAATCATAAGGGGAAATCCCCCACACAAGGTTAGGCAAGATACTTACCTCAATTCTGCCAACTCAATACTAAATTTAGCTTTTCCTTTACCAATACACCATTGATCGGCCCAATCTATCCAAAGAAGACCTAAATACATCAAACAATGCAAGAGAAAACAATTTCAATTAACAAAGCTATGATCCTTATACAATTTGCAAAAAGTCAACAAAAGTTAACTCCCCGGGCCCGCACCTCGGAACCCGACAAAATTTACAGAACCCGAACACCCATTCAATTATGAGTCCAACCATACTAGTTTCACTCAAATCCAACTCCGAATCGATATTCAAAACTAAAAAATCACTTTATATAATTTTAGACAAAACCCCCAAATTTCACTTTGAATTCATCAATCAAATGCCTAAAACGAAGATGGACTTATGAAATATAACTAAAATCGAGTATAGAACACATACCCCAATCCATATAGTGAAAATCACCTCCAAATATTGTCCAAATGACCAAATCCGAGGTCCCTAACTCAAAATATGACCAAATGAACAAACTTTCGATATTAAGTATTTTTGCCCAGCTGTTTTGCCTCGTTTTGCATGACAAACGATCCCAAAACTCGCTTTTGATGCCTCCAATGGATTCCTTGTGAAATTTCAGTCAAGTTAGGCAATTCTGTAATTAATTTGAAAAATCTGGCAGCCCAATTCTTACTAAAATGACCATAAAATCCTCATAAAATGTTTAAATTTAACGATTCTTTTTGCTATGGCTCCTTAATTATTATACGGATCTAATGCTTCAACCAAAACAGAAATTAGAGATCATTTGTTTAATGTAGTAAAATTTATGCTTGAAGAAACGACGTCGAAACATAAAAAAACGAGCGCAACACAGCACAAACCTATCTGAAACTCACCCGAGCCCCTCGAGACCCCGTACGAACATACCAAACAAGTCCCATAACAAAACACAGACCTACCGAGGCCTTAATCATTCATAACAACATCAAAATATCGAAACTCACCTCAAATCAAACTTAATAAACTTTCGAACTTTCGACTTCCTAAAACTCGCACCGAAACATATCAAATAAACTCGGAATGAACTCAAATTTTGCACACAAGTCCTAATACATCATACGGAGCTACTTGTGCCCCCAAACTATCGAGCGAAATGCAAATTCTCAAAAAGACTGGTTGGGTCGTTACACTAGGATACACAATAATTAGGAGGGTAAAAGGCATATATCTTGTTCCACAAAGAAATGCCTATGTAATGACCCGATTGATCGTTTTGAGAAATTGCGTCTGGTTCAGCAGTTTGAGGTCACGAGTAGCTTCACATAGTGTATTATGACTTACGTGCATCATCGGTTGGGGTTTTTGAGAAGTTCGGAAAGGATTTTTAGAAGTGGCTCTCATTTGAGAAGCTTGGAGTTGAAAGAATTGACCGAGAGTTAACTTTGCTTATATCAGGGTCGGAATGTAATTCCGAGAGTTGGGATAGCTCTTTTATGTCATTTGGGACTTGCCTGCAAAATTTTGTTTAATTTGGAATTGATTTGATCTGGTTAGGACGCATGGTTGCAATTATAGAAGTTCTTTAAGTTCAAGGTGATTTTCATATGTTTTTGCATCCAATCCATGGTTCTAGAGGTTATTTTGGTGTTCTGATCATGCGAGCGAGTTTGTGTTATATGTTCATACTTGTGTGGGTGTTTGGTTTGGAGCCTCGGGGGATCGGGTGAGTTTCGGATTAGCTTCGGATTATTTTGTTAACTTTTTGTGTGTTGATTCTGGTTTTCTCGCATTTGCGAGGTTTTGGTCTACCGCAATTGTGAGTTAGTCATCGCAATTGCAAACCTGGGCTGTTGGGGATTGGGTCGCATTTTCAAAGAAAGTATCGCTTTTGCGAAGCCTTTAGAGTTCGCATTTGCGAACTCCCTCTCGCATTTGTGATGAAGGTAATACTGCTTAATGCTTCGCTTTTGCGAAGGATTCTTCGCTTTTGCGAGTTCGAATTTGCGAACCCGGTGTCGCAAATACGACATCTACGACCTGCTAAAAGCTGGGTATTTCGAATCTTAGCTTCATTTTATAATATTTTGAACCCTAGGTCCGAGAGGGCGATTTTAAGAGAGGATTGTCATATCAAATCATTGGGTAAGTGCCTCTAATCAATTTTCAACTATATTTTGTTATTATATCTTAGATTTAACATCAAATTCATGAGAATCTAAAGGAAAATTTGGGGAAAATCGTAAAATCTTTCAAAAATGAAAAATGATGATTTGAAGGGCGAATTGATATCGGAACTTGATAATTTTTATGGTCGAACTCGTATCGGAATGGGTGTTCGGGTTTTGTAAAAATTTTCGGGTTTCCAAGTTGCGGGCCCGAGGAGTTGACTTTTGTTGACTTTAAATTGTATAAGGATCATAGCTTTGTTAGTTGAAATTATTTTCTCTTTCATTGTTTGATGTTATTAAGTCGTCTTTGGCTAGATTGGGCTGAGCGATGGTGAATTGGCGAAGGAAAAGCTAAATTGAGTATTCAGTTGGCCGAGTTGAGGTAAGTATCTTGTCTAACTTTGTGTGGGGAAAACCACCCCTTAGGAATTGAGTTAATTGTGCTATCTTGACATGTGAAGGCCATGTACGCAAGGTGACGAGTGGGTACACAGTCTATATGTGGTGTTGATCGGTTAGATTGTCTAGTCTCTTTCCATGGCTTTGATTAAATTGTCGTAAAATGTGGTATCTTGTTGTTAGGCTACTCTTACATGCTCTATATGATGTTGTTAGCACTTGTTTACCTTTGGACCTTATTTTCCTTAGTTGAAGTTATTGCCTTCCTTATTGTTTTGTTATTTCTTAGTTATGAGTTCCTCTATGACTCTGTGCATATATGTTACATGTCCAAATTGTTGTGATTGCCTGCGTAGTTATCACGTGACTTACCTGTCCTGTTCTTTGTAAAGGTTGTTGTATTCCTTTGATTTTTATGTGATTTCCTTGTGGCCGTGTACTCGTACTCTTAGTTGAAGAAAGTATTGTAAATTGAGTTATTGACGTGTTGTTGTTGATTTAAAATAATTGTACGGGGGATCGGGTTGCATGCCGCAACATGTGAAATAAGGGAGGTGGTGGAATAAGGGAGGATATTTATATTGTGATATTGTTATTATACGGCGGGATCGGATTCCACGCCGTAATAGGTGAAATAAGGGTGATCTATGATGTTGATATTATATGGTGGGATCGGGTTACGCACCGCAACATATTATATTTATTGTCATGATATTGATATTGTACGGTGGGATCGGGTTTCATGCCGCAATAGGGGAAATAAGGGTGAATTGATATGGTGGAATAAGGGTGACTTATGATATTAATATTATATGGTGGGATCGGGTTGCACGCTGCAACATATCTTGTATTTTGGTATCCCCTATTTTACTGTATTGGCTTTAGTTCCTTCGTACGAGACTTTGATACTCTATATTTCAGGTTTCACTGAGTTCTGAGGATCGAGTTATTGTCATTGACTTATTGCCTTGCCGTCATTTCCTGAGCTCTTTTCCTAATATTATTATTCTGGTGAATTGCTTTTCAAAGTGAATTTACTATGTTGAGTCATTACCTCATGTCCTGCTGAGTCGTTAGTAATATAAGGATTTAAAATGAAAGAACAAATATCATGCTACCTTGTGTGACTTTAAGTTATAACTCGCCGTACATTTCAGTTTCTACTATTTCTAATAATCATTATATTTTATTTCAATTGCTTCCCCAGCTTAATCTCTTAACATGTCTAAGGTTTTTATTGTACCTAAAAAGGAATTGTTATTATGTTTTAACTTAATAAATTCTATATTAAATGGAATAGTTATTCGATGTTCAATTTATTTGAAAATATTTTTTTTTTCACTCAAATGATTTCTAAACCAAAACTCATCTTTCTCTTTGATTTCCTATTTGGCCTAGAAACTACAAATTTACTTTATGATATATAAATGGAATCTCTTGAACATCTTAACTAGCAATTGACACGGATATTATGTACCGAGTAGCACGTGGAATTCGCCGTGCAAAGTGAGATCGAAAGATGTGGGCAAAAGGTGTCATGTGTGTTAAAGGGCTGGAAGTTGTGGTTATGGTATGAGATTACGAGAAATAGAATTATTGGGATCGTGTATTAGAAACATTTTGTTGGTTGTGTTGACATCGTTTTCCCTACTTGAGCACATTTACACTTATCTGTATCCCAACAATGTTGTTGTTTAATTACTTGGTTATTTCTCGTTGCTATTCGTGTTTTCCCCTTATCGTCATTACTGTTTGTAATTTGATTATTTCCTGTTATTGGCATTACTTTGATATCCCTATCCTGTTAGCTTTATGTAATATCCTGCTCAGGTTTATATGTTCGATAGGTGTCTTGACCTGGCCTCGTAACTACTCTACCGAGGTTAGGCTTGATACTTATTGGGTACCACTATAGTGTACTCATACTACACTTCTGCACATCTTTTTGTGCAGAACCAGGTACTTCAGATCGAGTTGGTTTTGAGACTTACTCTTCGTGTGTCTGGAGACTTCAAGGTGCACCTGCTGGCCATTCGTAGGCTCCGAAGACACCTTCTAGTGTATTTATTTTCTGTTTTTCCTTTTGTTCCGGAACAATGATATATTCATTCTGTATAAATGCTCCTAGAAAGGCTTATGACTTGTACTACCGGTTTTGGGATTGTAAATTGTACACAGATTTCTATTTCGAAATTGTTCGATGTTAGTAAATATTGTCATTATTTTTGTTAATGTTAGGCTTACCTAGTTATAGAGACTAGGTGCCATCACGACTCCTTCGGAGGGTTTTTGGGTCATGACAGCCTATATCACTTCCTAGACTGAACAAGACTGCTATTTCACTTTGTAAACACACAAGGCAAGTTCTATACATCAAATTCAATGCAAATAATATTAGCATAACCTCACTCGCACATTGGCACATAACTCACTTAGGATCGGTTCTATCCGGGCTCTCTAGTCAAAGCAGTTAAGCAACATCACAATCTAACATTTTAAAGCACTTATCCATGAGTTAAGATCTGAGCCTAGGTGTCACAACTAAGGCACTCACTGCTCTCAAGGCACAACAAAGATAGGAGCAGTTATCTCCATTTAACACCATAGCACAAGACTTTTCTATTCTAAATAAAAAAAATTAACTACACCCGATTCAAGAAAAACCTTTAAAAAAGAACCACCGCATAAAAAAAAGACCAAGGGGAAATTGTTTGTAACGACCCGACCGGTCATTTAGAGCAATTGCACTTTGCTCGGTTGTTTGAGGGCATGAGTAGTTCCGTATGATGTATTATGACTTATGTGAATCGTCAGTTTTGGTTTTCAGGTTATTCAGAACTGATTCGGAAGAATGATCCTCAGCTAGAAGCTTTAAATTTGAAAGGTTTGACCATGTTTTGACTTTTTAGTATTTGACCTCGGATTGGATTTATGATGGTTCTATTAGCTCCGTTGGGTGATTTTGGACTTAGGAGCATGTCCGGATCGTAATTTGGAAGTCCGTAGTGGAATTTGGCTTGAAATGGCGAAAGTTGGAATTTTTGGAAAGTTTGACCGGGAGTGGACTTTTTGATATCGCGGTCAGATTCAGATTTCGCAAGTTAGAGCAGGTCCGTAATGTCAAATATGACATGTGTGCAAAATTTGAGGTCAATCGGACTTGATTTGATAGATTTCGGCATCAGTTGTAGAAGTTGAAGTTTCATGGTTCAATGATTTTGAATTAAGGTGTGATTCGTAGTTTCGATGTTTTTATGTGTGTTTTGAGGCCTCGAGTAGGTCCGTGTGATGTTATGTGACTTGTTAGTATGTTTGGATGGGGTCCCGAGGGGCTCGGGCGTGTTTCGGATTGATTTTGAATCATTTCATTTCATGTTGCATAGCTGAAGGTTTCTGGTTCTGGTATAAACCGCACATGCGGCTGGTTTGCGTAGGTGCGATGGTCGCAGGAGCGTTCGTGGAGTGGCAGAAGCGAGAAGTGGCTGGGTGAGGAAGACCGCAAGAGCGGATTTTGAAGCGCACCTGCGTGCACGCAAATGCGAAATTTAGAACCGCAGGTGCGTAAGGCTTCGCAGAAGCGGGATTTGGCATTTGCAGGTGCGGGGAATTTCTGGCAAGGTTTTTATCGTATAAGCGGAGTTTGACCGCAGATGCGACAAGTTTACTGCAAATGCGGAAAGTGCTGGGCAGAGTTATAAAAATCGTGGGTTTTTTTCTTTCTTCATATTTTGAGATGTGGGACTCGGATTGAGACGATTTTTGGAGCAAATTTCATCACAAGGATTGGGGTAAGTGTTCTCTACTTGGTTTTTATTATATTTCATGAATCCATCTATATTTTTAGCAATTGGTTGATGAATTGAAAGAGGAAATTGGGGGTTTTGGCCTAAAGCTTTATAATATGATCTTTTGAGTTTTGAACACCGATTTGTAGTCGGATTTGAGTGAAACTAGTATGGTTGGACTCATAATTTAATGGATTGTGGGATTTTGTGAGTTTTGTCAAGTTTTGAGGCGTGAGCCCGGGTTTGATTTTTGGTCGGATTTGGGATTTGATGTTAAATTCGATCTTTATCAATAGTAATTGTTTCCTGGGCTTTATCTGATGTATTTGAGTTGCTTTTGGCTAGTGTTGAGCCGTTCGGAGGTTGCTACGCACGTGATGGCATTCTTGGAGCATCGCTTAGCTTACTCGGTGTCGGAATTGGCTTGCTTAAGATAATAACTCTTCTAAACTTAGTGTTGAGGGTATGAAACCCCAAATTTATTTGTTACGTGATTGATGTTGAGGCGACGCACATGCTAGGTGACGGGTGTGTGGGCGTGCATCCTGTGAGTTGTGACTCTGTTGTTTCAAGGGCACTAAATAGTGGCCCTATTTTATTGATATACGTGTTTTCACCATGTGATAAGATAAATGAGTTGTACATCATGCTAGATATCATGTTTAGGCTTTATGCTGATATTGTTGGAACCCATAGTGGTCGTTTCTTGCTGTCATCTCATTGAATTCATTGATATTTCGTACTCAGTCACATTCATGCATTCATATCATATATCAGTCTCAGTTATTACTTATTGATACATCATATCATTGTTCTGGGTTAGTTTTCATGACGTTGTGAGCCTGTGGGTGAGACTAGAGAGATTGATGACTTAGTGAGGCCTAGAGCCTGATTCTAAGTGACAGTTATGGGATCGGGCTGCACGCCACAGCATGTTTTATTGATTATTGAGTAAGGCCGAGGGCCTGATTGATTTATGCCATGATTGGCTTGTTATAGCGCTTGGGCTGAAGGATCTCCTCCGGAGTCTGCACACCCCCAGTGAGCGCAGTTGATTATATTCAGGGATGGATCTTCCCTTGGTATAGAGATGGATCTTCTCCATAAGGCTGGATTGGCCTATTTCCTCGATATTGGGTGACTTATAATCACTGATGTATATACTCCGGGATGGATCTTCCATGGGCCGTATGATCCATATACAGTATCGAGTGGTTGAGCATTTATATATATACCTGGAGATGGATCTTCTCCATGGAGTCGTAATGGCTTTTCCTCGGTACTGGGTGACATATAGTCAGTGATGTGTATATTTCGGGATGGATCTTTCCTGGGCCGTATGGGCCATATACAGTACCGAGTGGTTGATTATGATGAGTGGAAGGTATGATACAGTGAGTTTGAGTACTCTGAGAGTGTGAGTACATGGTTCATCTATGAGGTACATGGCATTTGCATGCATATATGGCATACCGGCATAGAGACACATTTTTCCTCATGTTGTACGGTATCACGTCATTCATGACTTTTTTCATACATTGATATGTGGTTATAGAGAGGTAGTTCACACTTGTTATAAAGGAAATGAAACATGTTCACCTATTATGGAAAGGATTTTCAGGAAAAAGTTACAGTTTTCAAAACTTACTCACTTCTAACGATTTCGGTAGAGGATTTGGGCTTTCGTTGGTATACTTGAAAAGTGGAACTGTTTTCGGAAAAACTATGAAAAGGCTGAGCACTTTATTTCTGAGCTATTTCTTTACTTATTTGTTGTACACTGTATGAACTACTGTTGGTTATTTGTGTTGCGCCCGATCTATGTACCAGCTCGTCATTGCTTTCAACCTGAGGTTAGGCTTGTTACTTTTTGAGTACATGGGGTCGGTTGTACTTATGCTGCACTTTCTGCACACTGCGTGCAGATCTCGGATGTTGATGTTGCTGCGATCGATGGTTGATAGATTTGAAGGCGTACTTGTGTTCCTGCTGCAGCTGCCTCTTGTTCATGGTAACCTTAGATTATAAAATTCTGTTTATGTACTTTCAAACAGAATATGTATTTTCTTCTTATTTTCTTAGTAAACTCTATTCTTAGAAGCTCATGATTTGTACTACCAATCCTTGAAAAATGTAATCGATCCAGATAATTTAGATTGTTTAATTGACTTGTTAGCAATATTGAATTTGGATAGTTATTAGTTGGCTTACCTAGCGGGTTGGGTTGGGTGCCATCTACGTGCTCAAAGCCAAGACCCAAGCAAGAAGAGATCCCCGAGAAGGAAAATTAGGAGCCAATTGGGACGGACCATATAAAATCATAGGCAAGGCAGACAAGGGTTCATTCCAACTGGAGACATTGGAAGGAAAGCTCTTACCAAACAATTGGAACATTAGCCACCTCAAGTACTTCAACTTCTGAAAAATAAGGAATGCCCCATAAGTTGTACTCTTTCTCCATCACTTGAGTTTTGTCCTAACAAGGTTTCCTCAAGGAGGTTTTTAACGAGGCAATGGATGGGACATTTTGAGGTGAAGTACGCGGGAACAACCATATTTCATTGCCCGTCTCCTTAATAATCTCCGAATCGACCAATGAAGGGACTAATATACTGGGACAGGGACAGGGACAGAAACTTGTAATTTTCTCTAAGATGTCTCAAGGCGAAATGACGTAATCGACAAAATGTGATTAAAATGAATGAGATTCCCGTTTTATTAGAACTATTCTCCTAAGTCTCTCAACCAAGAGGTAAGTTCGACCATATCGAACAAAACCCTTCGGCCCTTGGGCGCATCTTAACTAAGAGGTACGTTCGACCAGCTCGAACAATACCTTCAGCCCTTTGCCACATCTTAACTAATCGACCAGCTCCAATAAAACCCTTCGGCCCTTGGCCGCATCTTACCTAAAAGGTACATTCGACCAGCTCGAACAAAACTTCTCGGCCCATGGCCACTCTGCACCTACACAAAAGGCATTCACCCAATCTGCATAACTAGAACTCCCCAGCCCCATGACCATTGCAACCCAGAGGGCCACAACAAAGGAGAGAAGGGCATAAGTAAAACACACGACCACAAAAACAAAAATACACAAAGATAAGAAAGGTACGTATGAAACAAAAGCCAACTTTGATATTCAGATAATAGTCTTTACAAAGGCGCATGAAGACGCCAAAAAAAGAAGAAGAAAAGTACAAAAGCTAAACAAAACAAGGGCGGAATGTCTAATGACCATCATCGCCTTAGTCTCCATCACCCTCTTCATCCTCGCCTCGCCTATAAGCAGAGTTGCACCAGGCGTTGTCTTCGAGCTCAGGGAGGACTTCTTCATCATCATCCTCTGCATCAGGCTGAGGCATGTTGGGGTGATAACCACATGCCAACCGAGCTTCACGAGCTTTAACTCGGGCCTTCTCTAAGGCTGTCTCGAAGATGAAGCCCGTTTGACCCAATTCTCGGATCACCTCTACTCGAGATTCAACAAGGATCCACTCCTCATACTGCTCCCATAGAATGGCCAGAAACTCAGCAGCATGAGAAGTGGAGGGTCTTTCGAGCAGTTTAGGGTTCTTACCTCCACAACAGAAATTCGCTCATGTAGCTCAACATTCTGTCTCTCTAACTCGCCAGTTCTCTCCTCGAGCCGAGCCTCTTTAGCATCAGTTGTCGACTGAACATTATCTCGGTCAACTCGGAGACTCCTATTCGCCAACTCAAAATGAGCATCCTTTTTTCGAGCTTGTCTCCGAAAAGACTGCGCCTCCTGAGACCGTCCACTTCAAACTGGAGCTCACCTAACTAACACTGCAGTTGGTCAACCCAACCATGGAGGTCACGACACTAGGATTCTACACCTTTGATCAGCTCGAGCTCCTCATTTTTCCTCTTCAATTCCCCTTCAAGAGCATCGAGCCGCTCCACGGATGCGAGAAACTCTTCATCCTTCTTCTTTTACTCCTCCGTAAGGGCGGTCACGTCGCCCCCCTCACGGAGCCGCTTCTCAGTCTCCCTGTACCGACCTTAGTACTCCTCATACCTTTTTGGCATTTTATAATGGATATCCTTCCGCCTTTTCTCTCTATGCACACTTTCAATCTCCAGGATAACGGCCTACACATAAAAAAAAATAAGTAAGGCAAGAGTCAAATCAAGCCAAAGTAAAAAAAATAGAGAGAAGAGAGAGGAAGGAAATGATTTACCTTGAGAGCGAGACCGATGATGCTTTTCGAGGCAGTGCTGTCGCTCAGCTCCCAGGGAGTCTGGTGTTCGGCGTCGTAGTAGAAGGGGCCGAATGCCTGAATCACATCCTCATGATGGTCCTAGACCCCCCTCTACTCTAACCTCAATCTAAGTTGTCCCACTATCGATCATCTCATGTCCTTTCAGGTCGAGGTCAAAATCGGATTCATCGCCAATAAGCTCAGCCAGCTCATCTCCCTACTCGGCATGCACCTTGTATTTCCCTTTATCAGCAAAGGAAGCATCTTAGGCTGGTTCAGCAGACGAAGCCTCCTCGCACCCCGAACATGTGACACCACTGTCATAGGTATTCACAGCGGCCTCTTCCGCTTCAGGCTACAAAGAAGCAGCAATATCGACTTCTAACCGAGGCACCTATGGGACTGCTGCAACACCTCCTTCAGCCAATGTCATCACGGTATCTTACACCACGACCTCTGGGGATACTTCAAATGGGTCAACCAGCGCTAATGTACCAGCTCCTTCATCTACGACCCTCCTCTTTTGGGGCCTCAGGTTCGCGCCGTGCAGAGAAACCTCCTCATCCTCAACATAGGAAGGATTCAAGAGAAGAGCGGGCGTAGCAGTCAAAGTGGGTGCAGGAGTAGAGGAAGCAACACCCCTACTTCTCCTAAAAGAAGGTATCGGCGCCAGGTTCCTTTTAGCAACCTCCTTGGCGGGGCCTAGAGAGAAGTATAAAGATGAACACAATAAGATTGTCGAATATACATACAACACCGTCTAAAAATGACATACTGACTTTACCTTTTCGGAGGGAGAGCCGGTTTGTAATTCTGGTAGAAGCTCGACCCATCTCGGATTCCTACAGTGTAGGGGAGGACCTGCCTAACCCAACCAGCAAGGTGCGACACCAACTTAAGACTCCGAGCAGTACCTGCAAAACAAGAAGAGTTAACTCACATAGTCAAAACATACGACTACATGAAAGAACGAAGTTAAGTACAAATACTTAAGGACACGGTTCTAAGCTTCATGGAAATCCTTGATGTCAGCCACGACACACTCGGTCTTGATGAAAAAGAAGTCGAGCCAAAATTTTCGACTACCCTTGTCATTCATCTTGACGACCAAGGATTTACTTCCACGATGGAGAATGTTCAACATCGTACCCCGATAGAAGGTGGGCATGAACAGATGCACAATATGTCGTAGAGTGCTCTCGACATTGGCCAGTTCAGCAAATTTAGACAACATCTTAGCTACCTTCTAACCAAGGGCGAAAGTCATGCCGGACAAACCTGGTAATGGCGGCACAATTCCTCGACCAAAGGGGAAAGAGGAAGAGAGTAGTCGATGGTGAAAGGGTAGGCGTAAAGGGCGCAGTACCCTAGACGGTAAGTATATACTATGTCCTTGCCAGCGGGTGCGAGATCTACTTGGTCAGGAATGTAGTATTTGACCTTGAACTCCGCCAAACACTTGGTCGTTAAAGAAGACAAGAAAACCTCATCCACCGCCTTCGGTTGCTGCTGCAAGTTGGGTTTTGCGTCAGGATTACGGGGAATTATCTCCTCCACCGAGGGAAGAGCCTCTGCTTCAATGGCAACGGTGGCATCTTCCCTACGGATAGGGTCCGCAACTACCAACGGGGTGGCCAGAACCTCCTCATTTATGCTAGAGGAGTCTCGACCATGAACGCCATAAGGTACGTTACATACTTGCGAGGTTTATAGAGTTTAGGAAGAAAGAGAGTTAAGAAAATGGAAGAAAAGCTTTAGAGAATGGTGGACAAAAAAAGAAAATGTAGAGAAAACAAAGGTTATTCTAGCAGCGAAAGTGAAGGAAAGATTCAAATAACAGTGATCATCCCCCCTTTTTGTAAAGAAGGATCCTTGGGATTTGAAGCGACTCATCATAATGGTAGCCGCAGTCGAAACGACAGAGCCAATCCATGAGCTACACGTTTTCTGACATGACGCATCGGGAACAAACATCATCATGACTAATGACGTCATATCTCATCCACGCCAGGTTCTATCCAAAGGTCACCCGGGAAAATTAAGACGACAAGAGTTCGAAATATATGGCTCTCATAACGCCACGACATCGGCCTCTAACGATGACCACGACCGCTAATATCCACTTATCAACCCCATCCCTGAGGACGACCTCGACAAGTGGAGGGGCTAACTGTATGGGCAAAAATTTCATTTTATGTGTTTTACCCGACCAACGACAGTTGAGCCTCTTAAGGTTGTGACGTGTCAACCTAACTCCAAAAGGTTGAGATTAGATGTGGAGGATAAATCACTATCGAAGGTCGAAATGGCTAATAGAAGACGAGGACGAGGCCGAGCATCCGCCTTCGGTACGAAGTGACGACCAGTTTTATGATTTAGATTCTCTAGAGAATATTCTAATGGATATTCCTTTCTATTGTACTATCTAGGGTTTTGTGGCACATGTACCCATATAAATAGGAAGAGATGTATATCAAAAGGGGGATTGGACCTTTTATAAAGAATATCATCAACATTCTCTATACAAGATTCTGAGTTTATTGAATAGAAATAAAGCTTGGCTTTATACTTGCTTTTTTCTTTTATCCCTCTCTCCCGATCCAAGAAGGATTGGAATACAAGGTTGCTCATCATCATCCATCATTGTCAGAAAAACATTAGAAAATCTCATCTTTGTCGGGTTATCTGTATTCTACTATTGAAAAGTCATTTATTATCATTTGTTGCTGTCATTTACACTTTTGGGTCTTTATTGCTTCTTTAATATCTAAAGTTATCTTCTTTAGTGTTGCACATTAACATATTGATCATATAATGCGAGATCTGTCCTTGAATATTGATATTGACTGTGATTAACCCCGAATTTCTAATAATTTTACTGTATAAAACTAAAACATATTTTTTGGGTCATACAATATGCATCAGTTTGGAGTTTAACTCGTAAGAAACACCTCATGTATCTCCCTTCTGCGTCATGCACAAAGTAGCAGGAATCATGTCTGTAAGAATTTATGGATTTACACATTTTGCATTAAGAATAATTATATGTTAGTTGCTATTGTTAAAAGGTTGAGCAAAATTAAAAGTGATCTACTAAGTTTTAAAGTTAAATGGGTTTATATGACGCCCTCCTAATGTATGAGGTCTTATGTGTAGCTACCGGGATGTAATTCTAATTAATGATGGGCTAAATTAAAAATACATAAACTTGTGTATCTATTAGTAGGGCTATGATCAGCAAATCAGATGTAGGGTTTTCTTTCCTGATGAAAGAAAGGAAAGAGTGGCTCACATCTTGATTTGGAAGACCCATAACCACAAGTCTAAAGGTTTTCAGTCGTTCTCATTAGGGTTGTGCATTATTTGGGTCAACCCAAAAATCCGAACCGATCCGTGTTATTCGGATTGGTGTGGATTGGATTTTACCTCATTGGATCGAATTTCGAATCTTTAATTTTATTATTTTGAATATCGTATTGGATACGATTTGACTTAATTTACATCCAAACCAATCCAAAATCCGAATTTTGTATTTTGCATATAAAAGTGAGGGGTACTCTTTTAAAAATTCTAAGATTTCTTTGTTATTTCTCTCACTGGCTTTGCCTTTTCTCCCTCTCAATATTGAAAGTAAAGAGATGGACATGAATGAGTTTTGCTACTGAAAATGGTAGGAGATAGCATATTAAAAATATTTATTTTAGCATCTTAATAAGGAGTACAATTCGAACCGAAATCTATAATATTTATTCGATCAAAAAATTAAAATCCAATCCAATCTTGTAACGATCCGACTGGTCATTTTGAGTATTTTCACTTCTCTCGGTTGTTTGAGGGCATGAGTCTCTCTGTCTGATATATTACAACTTGTGTGTATCGTCGGTTTTGGTTTTTGGGTGATTCGAAACTGTTTGGAAGAATTAATTTCATTGTTGGAGCTTTAAATTGGAAGAGTTGACCAAGTTTGACTTTTGTGAATTTGAACCCAGATTGGAGTTTTGATGGTTCCGTTAGGTCCGGATGGTAATTTTGGACTCGGGCGTGTGCCTGGAGTTGCATTTGGATATTTCTAGAAGGTTACTGCGCTAATTGGCGAAGTTAGAAATTTGAAGATTTGGAAAGTTCATAAGTTTGACCGAGAGTCGACTTTGGGGATATCGGATTTGGATTGTGGTTCCGAAAATTAAAATTAGCTTCTTTATGTCATTTGAGACTTCTGTGCAAAATTTGAGTTCATTCCTGGTTGATTTGATTTGTTTCGGCGCGAGTTTTGAAAGTTGAAAGTTCAAAGTTTATTTAAGTTTGAATTGAGGTGAGATTCGTCATTTTGGTATGTTATTATGTGTGATTTGAGGCCTCGAGTAGGTCCGTTTTATGTTACGTGTTGGTATATTTAGACGGGTCGTTCGCGTGTGAGCCATCGTGATCGCGAATAAGGATTTGGAACTGGGCTGTTTTATCTCTTCGCGTTTGCGATGCATCTGGGGCTTGAGAGTTGCGTTTGCATTGGTCAGCCCGCATTTATGTAGATTGAGTTGAGACGCTGGGGCTGGGGATCTTCTTCTTTGCGTTCGCATTGATTTTGTCGCGATCGCATAGTTCAGATGAACCTGGTCTTCGTGTTCGCATGGATAGTTACGTGATCGCGTAGCTTATTTGTTGGGAGGCAGTGATGGTTCTTCGCGTTAGCCAAGGTTGCTCCGCAATCATAGAGATTAATTCTGGGCAGTGCATTTTTCTTCTTCGTGATCGCGATGGTATTTCCATGATCGCGATTTATAAATTCTCTCAATGAGTATAAAGTACTCTATTTCGGAGGTTTCGCCCATTTTAGCATAGTTGGAGCTATGAAACTCGGATTGAGGCATTTTTTGAAGCGATTTTCACCACATAGATTGGGGTAAGTGTTCTCTACTTGGTTTTGATTATATTTTATTAATCTATCTTCATTTTTGACATTTGGTTAATGATTTCAAAATGGAAAATTGGAACATTTTGTTTAAAGTTTCATAGAGTGAATTTTTGAGTAATGGACATCGATTCGGAGTCGGATTTGAGTGAAACGAGCATGGTTGGACTCTTAATTGAATGGGTTATCAGATATTGTAAGTTTTTATGGGTTTTGAGATGCGGGCCTGGTTTTGACTTTTTGGTTGACTTCGGGCTTTTGATTAAAGATTCGACCTTTATCATTTGGAATAATTTCCTTGGGCATTATTTGTTGTATTTGAGTTGCTTTTGGCTAGTTTCGAGTTGTTTGGAGGTCGGTACGCAGTAGATGGCATTTTTGGAGTATCGTTTGGCTTGCTCAGTATTTGTTTTAGCTTGTTCGAGGTATGTAACACTTCTAAACTTGGTGCTAAGGGTATGAACCCCTGAACATATGTGATATGTGTTTGGTGTTGAGGTGATGCACATGCTAGGTGACAGGCGTGTGGGCGTGCACCTACTGAGGGATGCTTTACCTATTGGGACCCACTGAGGTCATTTCTACTATTGAGTTATTTGCTTACATTGTAATTACATACTCGGTCATACACATTCATTTGCATATCATATCTCAGTCTCTGTTACCATTTATTGATACATCACATCATCATTTTGGGCTGATTTTCATGACATTGTGAGCCCTAGAGACTGGAGTGATTGATGACTGAGTGAGGCCGAGGGCCTGATTGTGAGGATATTGATGGGATCGGGCTGCATGCCGCAACATGTATTATTGATTCATGATGAGATCGGGCTGCACGTCACAACAGGTATTATTGATTCATGACGAGATCGGGCTGCACGCCACAACATGTATTCTTGCTTCATGCCATGATTGGATATTATAGCGCTTGTGCTGGATCTGCCCCTCCGGAGTCTTCACACCCACAGTGAGCGCAGGTACCTATTGAGTGCGAGTACCAAGCGCGAGTGCCGCGTGATTGGGAGGATTGAGTGACTATGAGGACTAAGTGGCTGTAAGGACTGAGTGGCTGTAAGGATTGAGTTATTGGGAGGACTGAGTGCATTGATACATCGAGAGTATGCATATGATTTTATTACTGTATTGTATTACAGTTGGCATGCATACATTGACATGTAGGCATAGAGAGGTACTTTCCTCATGCCATTTGATAATGAGACATCTTCCCTGTTGTTAAAAGTTTTTGGGAAAAATCACAGTTTTCAAACTTACTCATATAATTTGTGTTTTCGGTGAAAGATTTAGGATCTACTGTTATACTTGAAAAGCATGCCTATTTCTATAACTATGAACGAGCTGAACATAATATCTCTGAGTTATTTCTTGTACCATCTTTATTATATTGTTATGAACTGTTGCTGGTTATTGGAGTTGGTCTCTGACCCTTGTCACAGCTCGTCACTACTTTCAACCTAAGGTTAGCTTTGTTACTTATTGAGTATATGGGGTCAGTTGTACTTATACTACACTTCTACACCTTGCGTGCAGATGTTGGATGCTAATGTTGTTGTGTACGAAGGGAGCTGGATTTTAAGATCTACCTGCATTCTAGTTATGGCTATAACTTGTCCTTGGTAGCATTAGATTCGGATTCTGTTCATTTATATTTCAAACAGATGTTGTAATTATTTCAATTTAGTTTTGTAAAAATCTAAATCTTAGAAGCTCATGATTTGTACTACCAGTCCTTGGGAAATGTATAAAGGTTTAATCATTTTATCATCTATTTATCTCAACAAATCTCATTAAATTGCATAGTTGTTAATTGGCTTACCTAATGGGTTGGGTTAGGTGTCGTCACGACTAGTTGAATTTCGAGTCGTGACAAGTTGGTATCAAAGCTCTAGGTTCATAGGTTCTATGAGTCATGAGCAAGTGTCTAGTAGAGTCTTGGAGATAGGTATGATGAAGTCCCGACCTATCTTCGAGAGGCTATATGGAATTTAGGATAAACTTCTCATCTTTCTTTCATTATCGTGCAGCATTGATTCAGCTTGAAGCGTAACTCTTTGAATTCCTTCCACACGCTCGTATACGCATGTGAGCGCTCGATATTAGTTGTACATCGACAGCTTGTGATTCCATGGATGAGGTGCGGGGTGTGATTTTTGTGTGCTGATAATGGGCCAGTCTATAGGACTTGAGGCTAATTTTGACTGTAGCTTGAGGACGGGGATTTCGGTTGTGTGAGCATGTGCTTTTGGACTTATAAGTCCGATAGTGTCCCTATGAGTGGAATTTGTGGCTCGATGAGTGGTTGGATGGCTAAAAGATGAGTGTGATGTGACTGCGGGATGTGTTCAGATGGTTTGAATGTGATGAGAAGAGTTTGCTTGAGATGTAGAAAGGACTATTGGGTGCTTGGTTTTTGTCTTTATTTGACGTGTAGTCTTGAGTTATGAGTGTATTAGAGGATCTTTCATGTTGTTTATTTGTAGAGCGAAGTAGATTCTCAGATCTTGTTGATGAGTTTAGACTTAGGAGGATTGAGTGATTGCGTAGTAGTTGTGGTTGTGAAGAGGTATAGAGAGATGTCAGTTGAGGCTGAGCAAGTGGGTTATTACCTGCGGGGTAATCTATGGATGTGTGATCTTATGATGTTGTCTGGAGCCTTTTATTTCTACCAGTGGATTATATGTGTTGCGATTTGAGCTTGGATTGGTCGAGAAGTTTGACTTGACTATCACGTGGATGAACGCGAGCTTAGAAGATGATTTGAGGCATTATACAGTTTGTGTTACCCGAGCTTAGGAAGAATTTGGTTGAATCTCACTGTGGCATTATGGCAGTAATAGAGTATGGTCATTGTAAGTTATCAGATGTTTATTCCAGGGCTTTAAGTCAAGTGGCGGTGTTTGCTATCGAGGATTTGATTGCATGGCTATGTGTTGTACTGGTTTCAGTTTGAGGCACACTTGTGAATCTGTTATGACTCGCAGAGGCTGGTTTGAGGATGACTTGAGCAAGGAAATTTTGGGATGCATGGTGTATTACAGTTTATGGGTATATGGGAATCATGGAATGATTGAGTTATTATTCGTGAAGGATGTTGTGCGCATGGAGTAGGAATTTTCTTAGTTGCGTTAAGGTGGGGTTACTTCTTTAGGTGTTGTTGTTCTAATGAGGCATAGGTCGTTCAGCCCATTTAGGTGGTGCAGTTTGGAATTGATCAGAATGGATGACTCTTGAGAAGGTTCTAATGGATTGAGGAGTTATATGTAGCAATTCGGAATTTTAGGATTTGTATATGGCTAGAATATGAGATTAACATTGCATGGTGTCGAGACTTGCTATATTTCTTTATCATTATGGATTCTACATTTCAGTATCGGAAAGGTGAAGAAAACAACTTACGATTCACAGAAGACCTCTTCAGAGCAGGTGTCTCGGTTATGGTACTTTTGGGGTGCTTAAGAGGGAATACAACGATATATGGGCCTTAGGACGACGTGGTTTTATGCTAGGATCTCTATGGTGAGTTTTGGGTAAGGACTGTGGTGTTCTGGGAAGGAGAAGTGTCAACTTGAGGTTAATTCAGAAGGAACTCGAAGAAATGGTACACTTGGTAGTAGGTTGGATCAGTACGGTACTGGATATGATCGGTTCTTTGGGTACTTATGATGTGGTGAGTTTCTACAAGTGTTTTGTGGCAATACTCTTAGATTTGGCGACTCGCGTGGCTTGGTTGAGTTAGAGAGATTTAGTTCTGATGGATTGATTATGTGCAAATGGGTTGCGGAGAGTTCTCGATGGTTTCTACCACCGTTCGGGATGGATATTTCCTGCTGGCGAGAGGAGCACGTTGCGTATTGTGATTTTCTCTTGGATGAGATCAAATGGAAGGTTTCTAACCGACCGGGTATGTGTTCTGCCTGTGACTCAGAGTTGATTATGAGATTCTTGTACTTTTCATATGATGACATGATAGATGCGGTGTGTTTTGTGGGATTGAGATTTGCATGTGCGAAGTCACGGTTTAGTTTGATGGGAAGGTCGTGAATCCTGAACAATATGAACGGTTTCATATGTTTAGATGAATGCTATTAATACTTGGTATTGTCAGAGAAGGGTGCACATTTTAGAAGGTGCATTGAGTTTTGACTTACGGATGCTTCATTGGTATTGCGGTACTCGTCTGGTTGATCGACTGCTGATGTTCAGATTTTGCTATGTAGCAGGGAAGAATTATAGAAGTATTTCACGTGGAGATGATTATGTATGAGAGATGTGTTAGTCATTAGAGTTGTGGAGTTGGGATTGGCTATGGTGATTCATATATTCTATGAATTTGGAGATTGGAGTTCTCAGAAGCAGATTGTTTTGGGGTTGCGACCGTGAACATGTGGCCAAAGTTTGCTAGATGGTAGTACGTGCTATGGTTAGGTCATTATGGACTTTTTGGAGGTCCATCTATCCATTTGGGGATGACCGAAGTTGGTTTTGAGGTCCATTGGTAGGCCCAATAAGGATGTGCATTCTACACCAGGTCAGATTTATTGACTCAGAATTGTTAGTGTTGAGGGGCGAGACGTTCGGTTACACTTGAGCTTTTTCGGGTTCTGATATGTTCTATGTGTTACTCTTATATGCTATGAGGGGTGGTGATTCGTTGGTTATATGCACACATGGTGCAGTTCTACTTGGGCTTTACAGCGGAATTTGAGCGAGATGGGTATTAGGGTGTTGAATAATTGACTGCGCATTGGTTATGTTCTTTCCGGAAAATGGTATATAGTGTTATTCGCTTCTCCATGGTTATGGTCATGCACTTTATGTACTTGATGTCGAATTGCACGTGGTTGCTATTTTTGACCATTATAGCTTGAGGTATTTCATGGGTTCGGTGTTTTGATGGGGTCACGCACAGCAACGGAGTTGTGTTGGGATATTATCCTTGTGTTAGATTCGTGTGTTTTTGTTCTACTATGTATGATGGGTTTATAGCATTGCGGTTGTGGTGGTACTTGTTGAGCTTGCGGAACGGTTCTCTCATTTGAGACATTTTCCATTTTTTGGGTACATTTGAATTGTTTCTTATTGGTGCACGACTTGCACAGTTTGTGATTCTAGGTAGTATTGGTGTAACATGTCAATAGAATAGTGGTGCTTGATGAGGTAAGGTCATTGGACCTAGAATGGATACAATCGGATTTGATTACAATATGTATGGAGGAATAATGTGGGGAGTCAACTTGGAAATTTGGGCTATAGCTCTAGTCGAAGGAGAGGAAGCTCCATGACTTGTTGATCTGATAAGTGGTTAAGAGTTCTACGTATTTCTTTCATCATCTGCAGCGCATGAAGGTTTTAGAACGAGGCTTTGTTTGATATGAGGTTTATTACCAGTACCGAGTTTATTTTTAAGCAGTTACGGTGATTAGAAATTATTACTATGAGTATCTGGGTTATGTGGTATATCAGATGATTACATCTTGGGTTATGGATACAACTTGATACAGCTTGTTCAGACATACAGTGTGTAGATGCGAGATTCGGGTCTTGTAAGGAATTTCAAATGTTAGAGATTAGATTCTAAGGTTTATGGGATAAGGTTGAATTAAGGATCTTCAGTTAGGTTGTGTCGTCAGACTTATAAGGAATAGGATGATATGGGATCACCCCCGGGTATGTGCATGGTAAGGTTACACGATAGTTTGATGGCTTTGGAATGACTCTGGGCACGTTTGAGGATGAATGTATGTTTAAGTGGGGGAGAATGTAACGATCTGCCAGGTCGTTTTGAGAATTTGCACTTTGCTCGGTGGTTTGAGGGCATGAGTATCTCTATATGATGTAATATGACTTGTGTGTATCATCGGTTCCAGTTTCCGGGTGATTCGGAACTGTTTGGAAGAATGAATTTTATTGTTGGAGCTTTAAGTTGGAAGAGTTGACCAAGTTTGACTTTTGTGAATTTGATCCCGGATAGGAGTTTTGATGGTTCTGTTAGGTCCGGATGCTGATTTTGGACTTGGGCATGTGCACAGATTTGCATTTGGATATTTCTAGAAGGTTTCGACACTAATTGGCGAAAGTTGAAAATTTGAAAGTTAGGAAAGTTCATAAGTTTGACCGAGATTTGAATTTGGGGATATGGTATTCTGATTGTGTTTCCGAAAATTGGAATAGCTTCGTTATATCATTTAGGAATTCTGTGCACATTCTGGGTTGATTTGATATGTTTCGGCGCGAGTTTGGGAAGTTGAAAGTTCAATTTTCATTTAAGTTTGAATTGAGGTGCGATTTGTCATTTTGATGTTGTTATGTGTGATCTGAGGCCTCGAGTAGGTCCGTGTTTTGTTATGGGACGTGTTGGTATATTTGGACGGGCTCCAGAGGGGCTCGGATGAGTTTCGGATCACTTTCGGATCATTTCCTCTCATTCTTGGATTGCTGGTTTTTGGTGAGGTCTTCAATGAATCGCGTTCGCATGGGAGCCATCGCGATCGCGAATAAGGATTTGGAACTGTGTTATTTCATCTCTTTGCGTTCGCGAGTTTTGGATCGCGTTCATGGTGCATGTGGGGCTTGAGAACTGCGTTCGCATTGGCCAGCCCGCGTTCGCGTAGAGTGAGTTGAGAAGCGGGGGCTGGGGATCTTCTTTTTCGCGTTCGCATTGATCTTGTTGTGATCGCATAGTTCAGATGCATGTGGTCATCACGTTCGCATGGATAGTTACACGATCGCGTAGCGTATTTGTTGGGAGGCAGTGATGGTTGTTCTTCGCGTTAGCGAAGGTTGCTCCGTGTTTGCGAAGGGTAATTTTGGGTAGTACATTTTTCTTCTTTGCGATCGCGATTCATTAATTCGCCTAGTGATTATAAAGTACTCTATTTCGGAGGTTTCGGCCATTTTAGCATATTTGGAGATATGAAGGTCGGATTGAGGCGATTTTTGAAGCGATTTTCACCACATGGATTGCGGTAAGTGTTCTGTACTTGGTTTTGATTATTTTTCATGAATCTATCTTCATTTTTAGCATTTGGTTGATGATTTCAAAAGGAAAATTGGGGGTTTTTGTCAAAAGTTTCATAGAGTGAATTTTCGAGTAATGAACATTGATACGGAGTCGGATTTGTGTGAAACTAGCATGGTGGACTCTTAATTGAATGGGTTATCAGATTTTGTAAGTTTTGACGGGTTTCGAGGTGCGGGCCTAGGTTTGACTTTTTGGTTGACTTCGGGCTTTTGATTAAAGATTCGACCTTTATCATTTCGAATTGTTTCCTTGGGCATTATTTGATGTATTTGAGTTGCTTTTGGCTTGTTTCGAGATGTTTGGAGGTCAGTACGCACTAGATGGCATTTTTGGAGTATCATTTGACTTGCTCGGTATTGGATTTGGCTTGTTCGAGGTAAGTAACACTTCTGAAGTTGGTGCTAAGGGTATGAACCCCTGAACATACGTGATATGTGTTTGGTGTTGAGGTACGCACATGCTAGGTGACGGGCGTGTAAGTGTGCATCGTGTGAATTGTGACTTGGTTATTTCTGTGATACTGTGTAGTTACCTAATCTTATTTGTATCTATGAAATCTCTACGTGCTAGAGTAATTGAGTTGTGATTTATGTTAGAAACCATGTCTATGCTATATGCTTATCCTGTTGGGACCCACTGAAGTCATTTCTGCTGTTGATTTATTTGCTTACATTGCAATTACATACTAAGTCATAAACATTCATTTGCATATCATATTAGAGTCTCTGTTACCATTTATTGATACATCACATCATCATTTTGGGCTGATTTTCTTGACATTGTGAGCCCGAAAGACTGGAGAGATCGGTGACTTAGTTAGGCAGATGGCCTAATTGTGAGGATATTGATGGGATTGGGCTGCACGCTGCAGCAGGTATTATTGATTCATGATGGGATCGGGATGCACGTCGCAACAGGTATTATTGATTCATGATGGGATTGGGCTACACGCCGCAGCGGGTATTATTGGTTCATGCCATGATTCGCTATTATAGCGCTTGGGTTGGATCTGCCCCTTCGCAGTCTGCATACCCACAATAAGCGCAGGTACCAACGGAGTGCGAGTGCTGAGTGATTGGGAGGATTGAGTGACTGTGAGGACTGAGTGGCTGTGAGGACTGAGTGCATTGATACACCGAGAGTATGCATATAGTTTTATCACTGTGTTGTATTACAGTTGGCATGCATACATTGACATGTAGGCATAGAGATGTACTTTCTTATGCCATTTGATAATGAAACATCTTATCTGTTATTGGAAGTATTTGGAAAAAATCACAGTTTTCAAACTTACTCATATTTTTGGTGTTTTCGGTGAAAGATTTGGAATTTACTGTTATACTTGAAAAACACGCCTATTTTGTAATTGTGCACGAGATGAGCATAATATCTCTGAATTATTTCTTGTACCATCTTTATTATATTGTTATGAACTGTTGCTGGTTATTGGAGTTGGTCTCTGACTCTTGTCTGAGCTCTTTACTACTTTCAACCTAAGGTTAGGTTTGTTAGCTATTGAGTACATGGGGTCGGTTGTACTCATACTACACTTCTGCACCTTGCGTGCAGATGTTGGATGCTGATGTTGCTGCGTACGGCGAGAGCTGGATTTGAAGATGTACCTGCATTCCAGTTAAAGCTATCACTTGTCCTTGGTAGCATTAGATTCGGATTCTGTTTATTTATATTTCTAGCAAATGTTGTAATTATTTCAATTCAGTTTTGTAAAAACCTAAATCTTAGAAACTCATGATTTGTACTACCAGTCCTTGGAAAATGTATAGAGGTTCAATCATTTTATCATTCATTTGTCTCAACAAATCTCATTAAATTGGATAGTTGTTAATTGGCTAACCTAGCTGGTTGAGCTAGGTGCCATCACGACTTGTTAAATTTTGGATCGTGACAGATCCGAGTTTAATTTAGTTCGGATTCGGATTGCAATTTATAAAATCCGAAATTATAATATGAAATGTGCTAAATTTGATCGAATCCGATCCATGAGCATGCCTAGTTCTCATGGATTCAGGTATTTTTCCGTATTTAGTTTTAGTTTTCGATTATTTGACATCTAGGAATAAGTGATGGTGTTAATCTTTAAAATATTTTGGTTCTAACCATTCGTATCAATAACCTATATCATGGTAAATTATTGGGATAATTATTTAAAATACTACTTACTTCATAACAAAGAGAAAAGGTGGCTGGTTTAAGCCGTCGTTGCGGCATAAGATTTCGTTTTATCTGCCACTTTAAGAATTTATTTTAAGACAAAAAAATTTCTTTAATGAAAAAAAAGAGAGAGAAGGAATCTGATGGAGTATGGATTCAGTTCTCTGCCGCAACAACGACATGCGAATTGGTTAAAGTTTTGAAGGTTAGACTCCTTTTACGGGCAATCAGAATACTCCATTGAAGTTCTTTTCTAAGGTCTTTGGTGATGAATTAATTTTCATTTAATTTAGTGCAATGTCAAATTTTCGTAAAGCGAATGGAACAGGAATTTGAGTGAAATCATTTTCTGTTCTTAAAAGGATAGTGATTACAGATTTGTGTCTTATGTAAAAGCAAGTTTGGGGTATTTCGTCTAGCGAAAATTGTATCATGGGTAGTGTTGTTTTGGTTCTCAAGCTTTTGACTTTAGAAGTTTAAATTTTAAGCAAATAAAAAAAATAAAAAAGCATCAAATTACTTATTTCCGCCACTACTGCTTCTGGCATTACAGAGAAAGGAGTTTGCCCTACTTTATATATTTGGTTGTTTTGATTCTTTTTGAGAGATACGATCTATATTTATCTATCTATCTATACTATATTAAAAAAGCACGAAGGCCCTTAGCGAAATGTCGTTCGCCTTTTTTACCCTTTGAAAATAAATTCTATACTAGACAAAATAGTAATTCAATTATTTTTCTAATATTTATTTAAGAGTTTAAAATTAACTAAAAGTAGGCTACTAAACATTTTCCTATTTTAACTATGTACGAGTCCTAATTTGCACATACATTGTATCTTTAAATCATAAAAGCTTTATTATTATTTCCTTATATTCATTAATTAAGTAATACTTCTAAGTTTTATACAAGGAAATTGATTGATTTTTACTCAAGTCAAATCTCATACTCCTAATAATTATCTAACAAAGTAGAAACGAGTTATATAAAGAAAATATGTTTCTGCGTAACTCATTCATTCATTAATTAATACTTTTAAGTATTGATTTAGATTTTTGTTATCCAACTTATGAGATTTTTTTTCAATTGATCTGCTTCTTTTACTTGCTTGTGGATGTAAACGACAGGTTTTTCAGTGGCTTCCACAATGGCTAAAGTGGGGCACCTAAGGTCAAGATAAGGACTTGCAAGGTTAAATTTACGTTGATCTCCAATCTATTTTGGCAGTTTCATTTTTGTTTATTGGTACCTATTGGGAATTGTAATTTGCAAATATATTCTGCATCTATTTAGGTTTCCGATTTATAAATTATTTTAATTATGGAACTTTATATGTATATTGTAGTTAATTTCTCTATAGATCTTTTGTTGCTGGCGACGTTCTTCAAGTACAATTCTCCATTGGTTATTTTTATGTTTTTTTCCTAGATATTGCTATCTTGTTTTTTCAGAATCTCTAAATAATGGAGATGTTATAAAACAATAAAGAAGAAGAATATTGCAAGAGAAAAGTAGAAGAAGAGAATTCTTTATTGATTTGGTGATGAAATTACAATAGAAATAGAACCCTCTATTTATGAGAGAGGGTGGCTTAGCCACCAAGCAATGAACCCTAGAATCTCTCTAAATATAGACAATCACCATAAATATAATTTTAATTTAATAAACCCCCCCCCCCCCCCTTGAATGTCTATTCAACAGATAATGTGCCTCGTTAAAACCTTAACCTAAAAATAAAATTCAGTGGGAAAAAAATTCTTAGAGAAGGAAAAAAAGAGTAACACATATCTAACAATAAAAAGAGTATAACATATCTTAACAATACGCCTTTTGGGTTGCCTCGTTAAAAACCTTGCAAGGAAACCCAGTGGGACAAAACCTTGTAAGGGAAAAAGAGTACAACGCGTATTAACTCCCCTTGATGAGAGCATCAAATTCACATCCTTGTGCAATTTGCATTCCAATCTTGTGCATATCTTCAAAAGATCTTTGGTAGAGATTTGATGAACAAATCATTCATAATTACTGCCATATTACTTGAATGAATATATTGCAACCTTGAAATCCATCATTACTTGATAGAGATGAATTGTTTCATATGATCTTGTTGGAATCGTCAGTTCAATATCTTCACAATAGAGGTAAAACTCTTTGCCTAATCATATTATCATGCTAAGTTAAGCAAGATACATTTGGTGCACAAATTGCACTGAGGATGTAGTACTTCATTGACATGAAATTTCTATATGCCTTAGCAATATTAAAATGCATTCAGGGATTGTTAAGTCAATAAGCCATATAATAGACTTTATTGCAATATCAAAGTTTTCATGTCAGCTAGACATATAAGGATAATCGAAAACTGATTGCACATACCATTGACTTTATACTTTTCAAAGTGTTTGAACTACATGTCCCAAAACTACATGTCTTTAATGAAACCAATTCTAATTTGAATTGTTTCTCTAGACTTAAGATCCTCATATATATTTAGCGCTATTATAGATGTGCCGACAACATTTTAATATTGGTTCCAACCTCCTTATTTTCAATAAAGACCATAACATAGAGATCTGTCATTCATATATTCAGGTACCTGGAATCTCATCATGAGATTTTGTGAAGTGTTATGTCAATGTGATCTTCTAGATCACTTGCCTCCTTTTAGTTATGATCATTTAGATCATTTTGCTCATCTTCTTATCAAGAAGTTTTATTTGAGAACCGACTTGTCTATACGCTTCAAAGCCGTACCATAGACTTTGTCCTTCTAGGACTTAATAGGAGCATTTTGCAATGAGGAATATAGTTATTTTTTGGGTCATCAAATGCATCCGGCATACTTTTTTGCAATATATTGCAACTGAATTATCCTTTTAATGAACTTCAAGTTCATATTATCGTTATTCGAGGAAATCCTAGATGTACAAGTGATAATTCATTCCACGTAAGCCTTTTCTCAACTGTTTATCAATCGGTCCCTCCCTCATGTTAGAAAAACTAACTTGTTTTCTCAACTTTGAGAACCCATCTTTTGCGTTATGGTGTTAATTCCAAAAATATAACCGCACATCAATGATAATAGATGGAATTATTTGGTTCCTTACCATGAACTACTTGTGAGGGGAGAACAATAATATACTTTGGTATATAAACGTATATCAAATCTGATAAAGATAACTTTGTTCTCAATAAGCAATTGTTTAAGATTATTAAGTAGAGGCACTTAATAAATTATTTTTTGCTAAACCACTTATCAAGATGAACTTTTGAATCATAAAATCTGATTAAATTATTTGGCGAATTAGAATTACTAGATCATCAGTTCAGAATAGCTACCTAACGTGCAACACAACCATGTTTGCGGGTTTAATATAATAATCAGCACATGTAACCAATATCAAGATGCATTCTTATGTGGTATGCAATGGCAAGATGAAATGGCCCCATATTTCACCTTTGATATTTCCAGCATTCATGGGATTAAATCCAATTTTAGTTGATCTATTAATTTAATGTAGAACAAGCAATATAAGAGAATTCGTAAGACTTTCCTAGTTCTTTAATATTTACGCCATGTGAATTCTCTATTATTTTTGCACATTCATACATGAATTTAACTGGGCTAAACCAAGTATGCCAACTGGATAAATTATCAAAATTGATAACTTCAGGCTTATACAACCATGATGTGTGCAATTAATGCAATAAACTCCAAGTTTATATGATAAGGGTTTTTATATCAATAATATCCCACTTCATTGTGGTATTCTTTTGTTTATGTAGTACAAATTGGAGAGATAAAGTGAAGTAGCCTTTTTCACATATATATTACCCTGCTAACAAGAATTAGTAAATAGAAGATATTTAATCTTTCGTTTATTTATAGTCTCAATATAATCAATCCGCTTTCGCGTATACTTTTTGGAACTGAAAATAAGTTTCTTGAGACTTACTATACAACACAATACCTTATGGTAATTAATTGTGTTTCTCGCAAATAGCTATAATTGGCTCTTGCAGAGTTCTCAATTAATTTTGTAGTACCACATATTCATCAACACCCATATGGTGAATATCTCTTTTTAAAGAGAAAGTTATACCATTATGGTTATGGTCAAAATTATATGCAAGATCTGTTTCTTGCATTACCGTTGACTTTTAATAATCACAATGCCAAAATATTTTGGCGTACAATAGGTACGTGACCAATGACCATTCATGCCATAATAATGATATTATTTTCTTATATCATCTAAAACCTCCTTCTAGAAGTGAGTGTGGTATATACCACTAGCACGCTCATATTCTTCCAAAAATGAATATGTATTCTTAAATCAGATGTTGTCACATTCACATTATGAATAGACCATAATCATCTATATGTGCTTTATAAAATCTCATGTCAAATCGATGACAAATATTTTCACAAGTGGGGGATTATTTTGAGAATCCTTATTATTCTCATTATCACAATGATGACGATTATAATTTCGCCTATTGCCACGTCCACATCCATTGATACATTCATAGTGATAATTTTGTCTTCTTTTAGACTTATCACATACTGCTATCACATTCTCTTAAGGGAATGAGAATGAAGCAAATTCAATGGGACGGGTTTCCACTTTTTGTGCCCATAATCATACATGAATTTGATCATGGCAAGACATAGAAACTTTTACCACTTCAGGTGGTTATAATTTCTTACAAACTCCATTAGAGTTGTTATCAAAATTTATTGTCTTTGTATTTAAAATCAAATTATAGAATAAAAGAGAAAAATACGGTAAAATACTTACCTTAAATCCAGAATTTAATCATGAAGGAAGTTCATGGAATAATTGACAATCATTATGCTCAATCCCAAAGCTTCTACTCAATTGGTTAGAGTCTCGAGCAGCGCCGGGCAGCTAAGTTGGTATGGAAGAACTGCTGCGCCGCGGGAAATCCTTCTCTATACAAGTTCTCGGACGAGGTTTTTGAACAGAACTTTTCAATTAGAACCCCTTCTAGGTGTTTCTAGTGGCTGCTAATTTCAGTTATGAATGGAAAAGGGGTGCTTCGGATCGGGAGTAACCACTAGTGAGAGGGCAAAAATTGGGGGGAAGGACAAAGGAAAGAGCGTTGCTGCGTCTTGAGATCCTAATTGCCATGGTTCCGCTGCATCACAAGGAGCAATTGTGAGGAATAGCCATTCTCCTGTTCGGTCTTTCAATAAGTAGTCAGCTGCGGGCGTAGTCAGACTTAACAGGTATCAGATCTATTCCCATGTTCCGATCTTTCCATTTTTTTGACCCATTTCTTGGGTAAAGTCTCCCAACTATATTTGAAAATGAATTGGTTATCCATAAAGAGAAAGAAAGTTTTCTTCTAGTTCCGCTTCTTGCTCTTCAGAAAGACTTGTCTGCTGATAACGTGTTATAAACAATAAAAGAAGAAGAATATTGCAGAGAAAAGTAGAGAGAGAGAATTCTTATTGATTTGGGATGAATTACAATAGAATAGAACCCTCTATTTATAGGGAGAGGGTGGTTTAGCCACCAAGCAATGAACCCTAGAATCTCTCTAAATATAGACATTCACCATAAATATAATTGTATTTATAACAGAGAAAAATTATTTGTGCTATTATTTCTACAATAATTTATTGGAGGAATATATACTTTGGTAATATATCATAGACATTTAAAAAGTTAGAAGGAACTATACTATTTAAGGAAAGAGATTTAATTCAGCTCCTGCATAGTGATGTATCTATAGTTAAAATCAAAGAGTACAATAAAAATTATTGTAGAAATAATAGCAAGATAATAATTTTTGCAAGAGATTATTTAACTAAAAATTAGTGTTGCTTCTTCACTGAGTATTGTTTGCCCTTCTTTTTGGCTAAAGACTTGTAGAAGTCAGAAAATGCTTGATAATCTTGAGGTTGGATGCATAACTATTGAACCATAAATTTTTTGTAGATATTTTGTAGCTTTTATATTTCTTTGTTATTTTTTCATTCAGGAACAATAAGCATGATTTAAGTTATAATTTGGATTCTACTTAGCTTTTCTTTACTAATTTGTTGAAAACATTTTCTAAAGTATATTTTATATTCGAACAATGTGCATTATGCTCACGGAAAAAAAAAAAAAAAAAAGAAGACCGCTTCTGTTATTTAACTAACAATTTTTAAGTGTTTATGCCTTCTAGAATAGAGAGTGACCATAAACTCTAAGGTGCGATGCATGGGGGTATTGCCTTAAAAATATGCCTTTTTCCAATAAGAAGAAGAAGAAAAGAACAACACAAAAGCTCTTAAATATTCAAGGGTTATGTGCACACGATGACTTCTGAAATTGAAGTAATGCAATTATAAAACTAAATAAATTTTAAATAGATAGACTAAGATGGCTAAGGAAATTTATGGGGCTTCCTTTATTAATTAGCTAAATAGGATCAACAGTCATAGTTTTTGAAAACTTGCATTTTTTTAAAATTTTATTTTATAACTTAACACATTTCAATGTATTTTTTAAAAGCTTGTACTCGCCGAGACAGGGTACACGCACAACGCGCGTACCCTAAAGCTAGTATAATCAAATGACCAAGTGTTATATAACATATGGTTTTATATCAGTAATAGGGAGTACGGGAATAGTACAGAATAAGGTGTATTAGTAATGCAGAGATTAGTAATGCATGAGTTAGTAATGCAAGCATTAGTTATGCATATATTATTTCTTATCTACTGTTTGGTGTGGTGTATTAAATATTATAATGCATTGCATAATTTTTAAGAAAAATAGTTGTTTACAAAAAAGTCCTCCATATTCTCTAGCTTTAAGGGACTTTAAGGACAAATTTGTCTTTAACCATACTAATGCATGCATATTAATAGCCTTGGTATTACTAATGTCATGGTTTTCTATGCATTATGTTTACCTCGAAAATACGAGTAACAATTAAATTTGATTTGTGGTTTTAAAGATACGTGATTAGATTCAATACCAATCAATAATCAATAAATATGAAGTAGAAATGAAAGAGACAAGTGAATCAAACCAATGTAACTTAGCAGTAGTGACCTCGAGACGGGCTAAGAGCAATAGAGTAAGAAAAGTAAACAAGAACAGTAGAGCTAAAGGGCAGTGCTGATGAACAATAGGCAAAGAGTATAGAGTATATTCTTTACTCAGTGATTGTGTGTGGTTACAAATGATTGGGGTCCCGTTTATATAATAGGGGAACCCTAAATAAGATATATTCCTATTTTCAATAAAGGATCTTATTGGGACAGTTGTATAACCGTCTAGTACGGATTCGTACAGATCCATTCCGGAATTTACGCCACGATCTTGGGGACGTGGCGAGAATCGAGTCCTTCTGTAACAAACTCATAACGACACTATCTCGGAGCTGGTCGTACTCGGTTCCTGTGTTCCTCGAGCACTTATGTCTTCGAGCCTCATATTCTACCTTCGAGCCTGAGCTCAGCTCCGATGTCCCTCTAGCACTTAGATCCTCGGGCATTGCACTCTGTCTTCGAGCTCGAGTTTTGTTCATCGAGCTCGAACTTGACCTTGCCTGAACTCGGGCTTAAGCTACCCCTCGAGTCCGGAAAATCGGGCATACCTGATTTCGACCGTATACACATTACTTATACATAGGATAATACCAAGTATGATGTATAACTAATACAAGTATTAGTTATACACATGTTGAAAAAATATACCAAACAAGGTATTAGTAATACACAAAGCTAATGGTTACATTATTTTTCGTAATACCTCCTACTAAACGACCCCTAACTAGTAAAGTACAAACAAGCGGCTTTAGACTTTTCATACTCTTGTTTTAAACATGGCTCTTTGTGATTTATCCTACCCCTGCTTCAATAATAAACTGATAAAGGCCCTTCCATTTTTAACCTACAAAGAAGCCGACATCCAGTTATTCAAGCACACACTCAAGTTATGCTTCATTTAATTTCATTAACACTATCAAAATTTTGACTTAGATTTCAAATTTGAACTTTTATTCAATCCAAATACAACATAAAAGATGGGAAGTGGCTTGGTCCAGCCTAGAGTTAGGTATGAACTAAGGTATAAACTTGGATATTTGGCATTAGAATTGTTTGTTACAGGAAATGTTTTGAAAAAGCTTGAGGAGAAAATGGAATAAACTGGGTTTTGGAAAAAATAACCAACAAGTAACCATAAACCAAACACAATTATGACTTTGTAATTGTTGGCAGATGTGCAATTGAAGTGTCAGCATTGAAAAGATAGTCTTTGCTGTTCCTGAGTCTCTACAGACTAGAGTCAATTTTATGAAAGTCCTATGGTTTCATAGGTCTGATAGCCATCACGAGTCGTATGATGGGTGTATTCAATACTGCTCCCTACTAAACCCATCAATTTTTTTTTTTTTTTTTTTTTTAAATTTGGGTCCCCCTTCTGCCCTTTCTTTGGTGACTATTAATGCCTAGAGCATACTTTTTTTTTTTATAAATTGGTGTGTGTTTGTAAAATTGAGATTGTAAAAGATTTTTTAATTTTTTATTTTATGTTCAAAGGAAAACAGTATTCCATCCAGATTATATTCTGACATTTAAACAAACACTGTTAGGGTTTGTTTGATTTGAAACAAATTGGTTATAATGCGATTAGTTATCTGATCCTGGTAATATTTTTTATTGACCGTTTTATATGTTATATTAATTCTAGATTGTCAATTTTACTACTTTATCCTGGAATAATTTATCCTGAGTTTATTATTCCTCCCTCTGACATGTATAAGTTATTCAGATACTAATTTTGATCCTAAAGTAACTTAATAACCAAATAAGGTATAAGACAATACTAAATTTTTATCTCAAGATTATTTTTGATTAGCTATAGTAGCAAACGACCTCTTAAGAGGAGTGGGTATAAAAAAACAAAAAAGAGTTCATATATAACTGACCACGGTAATATTAATGGCTAGTAGGACAAAATAAAAGGTTTAGCTTTGAAAGTGAAATCACATAATAAAGTGGATAATCTTTTCTCAAGCACCCATAATATTGTGGTATTTAATTTCTTTATCTCTCTCACTCGATCCCTCCTCTAACCCGGGGCCCGGCCTACATATCAACAGGCTACGTCCACTTTTTATTATGAGGCCTATATTTACCTACAAACGCTGACGGCCGGCTGAGTTGCGGCGGATATGCCGCTGTCTCGTCCCTGTTGACTGCTTAAGGCTGTCTTGTGCTATTGGCATAGTAGTTCAGCTCTAAGTCTTAGGGATGTTGGTTCTTTTTCGTGTTTAATTTTAAGAACCAAGAAAAAGTTACTGTAAAGTTTGCATGTAAAATAGCGAACATAGAAATAAATCACGAATCACTTTTGAAGTACATATATAGAAAGATTAAAGGAACTGAGGCATGGAGGGGATAACGTCTTCTTTTTCTTGTTACTATACCATGCCTTCGGGCGTATCTAGGTGTTCCTGGAATTATGTATGATATTATTTTTTTGCGGAATATACTTAATTTTTTTTTTGACGAACTGGAAAGTTTTATTCATTAGATACTAAGTAACAACAGTCATTTGATCGATTGGATCATTACACTCTAACGAAAGGCCATGCATGGCATTAAGGTTACCAAGTTTGGCTAAATGCCTACAAACATTAATAGACACCGACTTAACAAAAATACTGGCTTTGTCCGCCAGCATCCTGGTCGTGACACAAGGTGGTGGAATAGCTAGAGGACTAAGTTTATTAACATCAGGTTGCCTTGTTGCTTCCTTTGCCAAAAAATGTACTACTTCATTTACTTGTCGGAAGCTATGCTTGATCACCATCATGTCCATTTTGGATATCAGCCACCTGAGTTATTTATAAGAGAATCATAAGTGACACATCCATGGTTGATGTGTTGCATCTGTTTCCACCTCTAGTGGATAGAGTTTTTTCTCCCACGCAAGTTGAAGGCCATGGTAAAGGGTCTGTAATTCAGAGTGGATGGATGATTTTGCGTGAGATTTCATTTGAAATCCCGTAAACCAGTCACTGCTGCTATTTCTAATAATACCCCCAATTCCACTATGAGAATCACCATTTTTTAAGGCTTCGGTTATGTTGAGTTTATACCATCCCTCCAGTGATTTTACCAGTAAACTTGGATGGAGATTGTATATGTCAAAATTTGATCAAAAGAATTCTACTTAAGGAAGAACGACCAAGAATTAGCCAAGCCGAAGTCGCGTATAGAAAGCAATATACCAGCGAGTGATGTAGCTACGGTCGAGGTCGAGTACTCAATTCGGCCCGAACGGATAGTTCAACGCTTAGACATTTTAGAGGAATATTCTACGGGATATTTCAAGAATTTAGGTACTCCGGTTAAGGACCGCTGGGTAAGGAAAGTGTTTTGTATAAATATCATGGGAGAGAGTAACAAAGGGGGGAGGGGATAGGAACAAAAAAAAAAACATATACATCTCTCTAAAAGTGAAGATATTCCAAAAATCTCAGGCTCCTCGCCAAAAAGGGAGATAAGAGCTTAGAATCTCAATATTCATCTGTAATTCAACTTTATCAAAAATTCGGAAGTCGGTCTTGTTCAAGAATAGTGACTCTTTTCATTTGTGTATTCTTCACTATCATTTGATAGTATTGGAGTAATCATCTATTTCTTACATTATGATATTCAATCATAACTGTAATCAAATTTTATGTTCAGTTATGCTTGTTTATTCCTATCTTCTATCTCAAATCTAGAATAAATTATCTCTGGCTAGGATTTGCTCCAAATCTTCTTATTTAAATAGTTTAACAAAAAAGGCCTAATACTTTTTTGTCAAACAATTTGGCACAGTCTGTGGGAATTTCCTAGCCAAAGTTTTAGTTTCCTCTAGATCTAAACTCTGTTCTGGTTCTACTTCCCGTTCACTGTAATTTTATCCTTTCGCCTGTGTGCTTGTGGTGCGGCTTATCTTTTTGTGTCTTCACGCACTCTGGACTGGATCGGATTGGGACTTGAACTCGAAGATCCTAATGCGCGAAGTAAGTCATCAACCCACAAGGTGCTCTGATTCGACTAATGCCGAAGCTAAGAGCAAGGCTAAGATCAGATCTGAAGGTAGCACAAAAAAGCCAGACCCACAAGATGTCGTCCGAGTCTGGCGAATACTAGCTCAACCAATAATAGCAGCTATGAAACATAGCCAAAGAAGGGAACACGATCGTTCCCTTCCACTCATCAACCAATCAGTCAAGGTAACAAACGATTCCGTTTAGCTTTAACTTGCTATTTCTTTTCAGTGGGACATGAACAGAGGCATGTCCACCGACACGCGAACAGGGAACAAACGCCATTAAAATAGCACACTAAGAAAACGCTCCACGCTGTATTACTCTCCAAGCAACGGTCGTGCGAAACACCCCCCCCCCCTAGTAGGTTGGTACTCAACGCCATAACGGAAAAGTCTGTGTAGACTGGGACTGAGTCACCAGCCCGGAAAATATACGCATCTCTCCAATATGCAGACAAAACACAAATACGTAAAGTACACCCACGCGCTCGCCAAAGACACTATGCGACGACACAACTAGCCAAAATTTGATCTCGTACATACACTGAGACGCCCCAGAGCTTGAGCGAGACATTCATCGCCCGACCTATCAACTTTCTCTCCAGGACAAGCGATGAAGGGACTAGATAGACTGGGACTCCTCAAATATATACACAGACCATTTACACATCACGCCAACGCAAAGAAGACGTACATTCGATTTCATGAATTAATTTACACCTCGCTCGAATTGATAAACCTACATTCGACCTCATTCGAATCAATATAGATTCGACCTCGTTCGAATTTACAACAAGACAATTTGACCTCACTCGAATTGATAAATGTACATTCGACCTCGTTCGAATAAATTTAAATTCGAGCTCGTTCGAATTTACAACAAGAAGTGGTTTGTAGTAGTCAGTGAAGTGTTGTAAGAGCCTGCAATATTCCAAGAACTTAGGTTGTTCTTTTTATCTATGTCAGACAATTTATAGGGATCCTTTTCAATGTATTTAAGTTTATGAGTGTTGAGATACTTACATGTATTTACATCAAAGATCTTTGCATTAATACCTATTGCAACGGTATTACTATTGATTGTGGACCTTGGTCGTGCATTGTGTGTCTTCTTATTTGCGAATGATACTGTCTTCCATTTGCCTTCTTCTGATCCTTGTGTACTTGAAGTTGAACTTGACCTTGCAAATTTATCATAGGGTTGTGGACTTGAGTAGGAACACATTAGGATATTGTGACCTAGTCTTCCACAATTTTTGCAGAAAAAGTTTTCCTTTTCGTAAAGAATTTGTTGTTTATAAGAATCAACAAAGATGAAGGGTTTAACTGGTGTTTCTATGAGCACCTCTATACACAACCTTGCATATCTTCCTCTTAATGTGGATGAAGTACAGGCATCCATTATTAATAGTTTTCCTAAATTTTTTTCCAATTTTTTGGAGGATGATACTATCATAAAACTCAGGTGGGAGCTGTGGTAAGCGTATCCATACTACTGAAAAAAGTTGTTTGGCCTCAGTTGCTACGAATTTTTGTTCCATTTCTACACAAATAGGAAAAAATTATTAATGAACCATGGACCATTTTGTAGAGCCCTAATCATATTTTCTTCTTTATTAAACTTCAGTATGAAGTAATCTGCTCCTAGGTCCATGAGGATAAAGTTTTCTGTAGGTCTCCATAGCACTTGAGTTTTCTTCTTAAGATAATAGTGTAGTATACATGTATACGGTCCCAATTTTGTAGGCTCGCGGGCTCGTGTCGAGGAACAAACTCGATATGGGCCGGGCTCGAGCCCGAGGGTAGATTACTATACTCAAAGATCGGATTTTTCGATGAACACCGGGGTCGAGTATGACCAACCTCGAGATAATACCGTTATGGTTTTATATCAGAAAGAGCGAGATTCCCGCGATGGCCCCAAGATCATGGCGTAAATTTCGGAATAGATTTGTACGAGTTAGTACGAATTTGTTCTAGGCGGTTAGACAGCTGTCCCAATAAAATTCCTTATTGTAAATAAAAATGTACCTTATTTAGGGTTCCCCTACTATATAAAGGGGACACCATCATTTGTAACGGATCATCAATCATTGGCAAAAGAATATACTCTCTTACTTTCTTGCTCATTACTCATCAGAATTGTCTGTTAGCTTTATTATTTTTACTTTACTGTTCTTGTTGACCTAACTCGAGGCCATCATAGCTCGAGGTCAAGACTTGCTTAAGCACTGGTTTGATTCAACTTACTTCTTTAATTTATACGTTCGATTTTTTGGTTATTAATTAGTATTGAATTAAATCACGTATCTTTAAAACCACAAACAAGTTTAATTGTTACTCGTATTTCGAGGTAAACAGTTTGGCACTCACCGTGGGGCTAAAGGTAATAGTGGCTATTTCAGTACTGATTCTGATAACACACGTTATTTTCACACTTGTTCTTGTCAAGAATTTTTGTTCTCAGGTTAAAACATGTTAAACTCACAAAACACACCCGTATATGGCGATGATGGTCTAAGATTTCATGGGGAAAATAATAATGTAGTTGCTCCGGGAGCCGGTGTACCATCGATTAACCCTGGGGAAGTGCCAAATGTGGAACCAGTCGATGTTAGTTCACACATTGCTTTAAATGCGGATTTAGGCACAGACCCCGGAGGAAGTGTACGCAGAGAAGTCCGATCTGGTGGCCAAGGAACAGAGGGTATAAGAGATGGGGGAGTTAACCTCCAAGTAATATTCGAAATGCTACAAGATCAACAGAATATCGCTCAGCTTTAAAGTCAGCATAAAACTCCAAGTGTGGTCGAACCAGAAATCACTCGTCATACTGAGTCGGTGCCAGAAAGATCGAACGGTAATGGCTCGGGGACTGATCCCACGATTATGAGGATGCTCGAGGAGCTCACCAAAAAAATTGAGTCGGGGGAGAAAAAGATTGAGGATAATGACAAAAAAGTAAAGACGTATAACTCCCGTGTTGATCAAATACCGGGGGCACCCCCGGTCTTAAAAGGTTTGGATGCCTAAAAGTTCGTACAGAAGTCGTTTCCTCAGAGTGCGGCTCCAAAGCCCATTCCTAAAAAGTTTTGTATGCCCGATATACCTAAATACAATGGGACGAGCTATCCTAATGAACACATTACCTCGTACACATGCGGTATTAAAGGGAATGACCTAAATAATGACGAGATCGAGTCGGTTTTGTTGAAAAACTTTGGGGAAACTTTGTCAAAAGGAGCAATGATTTGGTATCACAACTTGCCACCGAATTCCATTGATTCGTTTGCTATGTTAGCAGATGCCTTCGTAAAGGCACACGCCGGGGCTATAAAGGTTGCGACAAGGAAATCAGACGTCTTCAAGATAAAACAGAAGGGTGATGAGATGCTAAGGGAGTTCGTATACCGATTCAAATGGAGCGAATGGAATTACCACCGGTCTTAGATGATTGGGCCATGCAAGCTTTTACACAAGGGTTGAACGAGCGAAGTTCGATTGCGTCTCGACAGTTGAAGCAAAATTTGATCGAGTATCCAGCTGTAACTTAGGCAGATGTGCATAATCGTTACCAATCGAAGATCAGGGTCGAGGACGTCCAGCTAGGAGCCCCATCGGGTTCAGTTCATCCAAATAGATTAGCAGTCAAGGCCCCGAGAGATACCGACATGGAACCAAGATCAAATAGGGAACGATATCAGCCATATGTCGCAGATCGAATAAACAACGATTCGGGGAACAACCCTCCTCGAAATGATCGAAGAAATGATCGAGGGCAAAATTCTCGGGGACTTATGAGTAAGAGTGATTTTGATAAACATATCGATCCCACAGAGGCACCTCGGTTATCGGAGTACAATTTCAGTGTCGTTGCATCGGGGATCGTGTTGGCCATCGGAAGGATCAAAGACACCAGGTGGCCCAGACCTATACAAACCGATCCTTCTCAAAGAAATCCAAACTTGTTGTGTAAATATCATGGCACACATGGCCATAGGACCAAAGACTGTAGACAACTGAGGGAGGAGGTAGCTCGATTGTTCAACGAGGGTCATCTTCGAGAGTTTCTCAGTGATCGAGCTAAGAATCACTTCAGAGAAAGAGACGCCAACAGAAAAAATGAGCTAGAAGAGTTGCATCATGTAATTCATATGATCATTGGCAGGGTCGATGGTCCCCAAGGGCATATATTCAAACGCACAAAGGTGTCAATTACTAGAGAAAAACAGACTCGGAGTTATGTACCCGAGGGCATCCTATCCTTCAATGACGAGGAAGCGGAAGTCATTTCCCAGCCGCAGAATGATGCCCTGGTAATTTCTATTTTGTTAAATAAAATTCAAGTTAAACGTGTTGTAGTGGATCCAGGTAGCTTAGCAAACATAATCAGATCAAGGGTCGTGGAGCAACTCGGCCTGCAGGACCAAATTGTGCCTACATCTCGGGTCCTAAACGGCTTCAACATGGCAAGCGAAACAACGAAGGGGGAGATAATCCTACTAGTGAACGTGGCTGGGACCATCCAAGATACAAAATTCCATGTCATTGAAGGTGACACGAGGTATAATGCACTACTCGGGAGGCCATGGATCCACAACAAGAGGGCAATACCATCAACCCTTCATCAGATGATGAAATTCCCAACAGTGGATGGTGTGAAAACAGTTTACGGGGAACAACACGCTGCAAAGGAAGAAATTTGCAGTCGATGAGGTGGCACCGATACCAGCACCTTCGACCTCGGAAAAATCAGGCACCAAAGATAAGAAGACGGCCAAATAGCAATCACCGCCCCTTGCCTCGACCGAATCGGTGAAACAGGCAATCGAGGAAGAAGAAGAAGAGGACTTTCTTACTCCTCGAACTTTCGTTGTTCCCGAAGAGTCAGAAGCAACCAAGTCAATGGTCGAGGAGCTGGAACAGGTCATACTTACCGATTATACGCCCGAGAGAAAGTATACCTGGGAATGGGGTTTACCCCCAAACTCAGGAAAAAACTCATTCAATTTCTTATCGATAACATGGATTGTTTTTCTTGGTCTCATTTAGACATGACAGGGATTCCACCGGAAATAACAACACATCGATTGAGTCTCGACCCCAGGTTCAAACCAGTAAAGCAAAAAAGGAGGTCCCAGCCCGAGGTGAAGCATGCATTCATAAAGGACGAGGTAACTAAACTTCTTAAAGTAGGGTCCATTCGGGAGGTAAAATACCCAAAATGGTTAGCCAACGTAGTTGTAGTCCCTAAAAAAGGGAACAAACTTAGAATGTGCGTAGATTATAAGGATTTAAACAAGGCATACCTTAAAGACTCCTTTCCACTGTCTAACATCGATCGCATGATAGATGCCACGGCTGGCCACGAGATCCTTACCTTTCTCGATGCCTACTACGGGTACAATCAAATTCAGATGAACCCGGAAGACCAGGAGAAGACCTCGTTTATCACTAAGTTTGGAACATACTGTTACAATGTAATGCCCTTTGGACTATAAAATATTGGAGCTACATACCAACGCCTAGTTAACAAAATGTTCGAGGAACAGATAGGTAAATTGATGGAAGTTTACATTGATGATATGTTGGTTAAGTCCCTGCGCGCAGAGGACCATTTAACTCATTTGCAGGAAACATTCAAAATCTTGAGGAAATACAACATGAAGCTTAACCTAGAAAAATGTGCCTTCGGGGTCAGTTCGGGCAAGTTCCTCGGCTTTATGGTATCAAATCGGGGAATCAAAATTAACCCCGACAAGATCAATGCCATCGAGGATATCACTATCGTAGATAGTGTGAAAGCCGTGCAAAGGCTAACAGGACAGATAACCGCCTTGGGCCGATTCATTTCGAGGTCATTAGGTCGAAGTCACAGGTTCTTTTCCTTACTCAAAAAGAAAAATGATTTTGTACGGACCCCAGAATGCCAGCAAGCTTTGGAGGAATTGAAGCGATACTTGTCGAGCCAACCTCTGCTTCACACTCCAAAGGTGGACGAGAAGCTGTACTTATATTTAGTAGTGTCCGAAATAGCGGTAAGTGGTGTACTGGTTTGAGAAGAGAAAGATATGCAATTCCCTGTTTATTACATATGTCGGACTTTAGGAGATGCTGAAACTAGATATCCACAGTTGAAAAAATTGGCACTTGCATTAATAAGCGCATCTAGAAAGTTAAAGCCATATTTTCAGTGTCACCCCATTTGTATGTTAACCACTTATCCTCTTCGAAATGTTTTGCATAGGCCGATTGGCCAAATGGGTTGTCGAACTTGGCGGGTACGATATCGAATATCAACCCCGAACGACCATCAAGTCTCAGATACTAGCTGACTTCGTGGCCGAGTTTACGCCGACCCTCGTACCCAAAATGGAGAAAGAACTTATGCTAAAATCGGGTACATCATTGGGGGTATGGACCCTCTTCATGGACGATGCCTCGAATGTGAAAGGATCCGGGCTTGGCATTGTTTTAAAGCCATCTACAGGTAATACTATTAGACAATCTATTAAAACTTCTAGGTTGACTAATAATGAGGCCGAGTATGAGGCCATGATTGCAGGTCTCAAGCTAGCTAAAATCTTAGTGGCAAAAGTCGTTGAAGCCAAGTGCGATTCTCTATTGGTAGTGAACCAAGTAAACAAAACCTTCGAAGTTCGAGAGGATATGATGCAGAGATACTTGGACAAGCTACAGGTGACATTGCACCGCTTCAAGGAATGGACTCTAGACCATGTGCCTCAAGAACAAAACAATGAGGCCGATGCACTTGCTAACTTGGGGTCGTCAGTTGAGGAAAATGATATTATCTTGGGGGATGTCGTCCAATTATCGAGATTTATTATCGAAGAAGGCCATGCCGAGATTAACTCTACAAGATTGACTTGGGATTGGAGTAACAAGTATATCGAATATTTAAAAAATGGAAAGCTCCCATCGGATCATAAAGAGTCGAGGGCTCTACGAACCAAGGCTGCTAGGTTCACATTGGATGAAGATGGAATATTATACAGGAGGACGTTCGATGGACCATTGGCGGTATGTTTAGGGCCGGGGGACACCGATTATGTTCTACGAGAAATCCACGAAGGCACTTGTGGGAATCACTCCGGCGCCGAGTCTTTGATTCTTAAAATTATTAGAGCTGGGTATTACTGGGATAGCATGGAAAAAGACACTAAGGAGTTTGTTAGAAAATGTGATAAATGTCAAAGGTTGGCACCGATGATTCATCAGCCCGGAGAGCAACTTCATTCAGTCTTGTCCCCATGGCCTTTCATGAAATAGGGAATGGACATTGTCGGCCCTCTACCAACGGTCCCAGGTAAAGCTAAATTCATTTTATTTATGACTGACTACTTTTCTAAATGGGTGGAAGCACAGGCCTTCGAGAAGGTCAGAGAAAAAGAAGTTATTGACTTCATCTGGGACCACATCGTGTGCCGATTCGGGATACCTTCCGAAATCGTATGCGACAACGGCAAACAATTCATAGGCAACAAAGTAATGGAATTCCTCGAAGCACACAAAATAAAAAGGATCTTATCAACACCGTATCATCCGAGCGGAAACGGGTAGGCCAAATCGACAAACAAGAATATCATACAAAACTTGAAGAAAAGGCTGAACGACGCTAAGGGAAAATGGAGAGAAGTTTTACCCGAGGTTCTTTGGGCATATCGAACGACATCGAAGTCCAGCACGGGGGCAACCCCGTTCTCTTTAGTATACGGCTCTGAGGCCTTGATTCCAGTCAAGGTCGGGGAACCCAGCGCCTGATTTGATATACATCAGAGGTATCAAGTCACGAGGATATGAGTACTAGCCTCAAGCTATTAGATGAAAAATGAGAAGCTACACTTGTTCAGATGGCCGCGCAGAAACAAAGAATCGGGATAAATTATAATAGAAGGAACAACCTTTGACACTTCGGAATCGGGGACTTAGTTCTACGAAAAGTCACCCTCAATACTCGAGACCCAAATGAAGGGAAACTAGGCCCGAATTGGGAAGGACCGTACCGAGTTATCGGAGTTGTCGGTAAAGGATCTTACAAACTTGGCACGATGGAAGGCGAACAATTGCCAAACAATTGGAATGTATCACTACTTAAACGATACTACTGCTAAGATATGACCTTCTCCTTTTCTCCATTTGTATTTAAGACTAACTCGTTGCAGATGTTCGATCGAAGACATCGAGGGCACCTTTCTACACAAAGAACTTAGGTTTTAAAGCACGCGTTGCACTCTTTTTCCCTTAGATCGGGTTTTATCCCAAATCCGGCGAGGTTTTTAACGAGGCAACAACTATGTGCTACCTAGGGAGAATTCAACAGTATCCAAGGCTTCTTTTCAATCAACCTCGAATACTGGGGGCATCACCCTCGGAGGTTATATTTTTTAGAAAAATACTTCACGCCAAAGAGGGTCTCGATAGGAAAACTTTGTAATGGGCCAAACGGTCAGATGAACCGTGTTCGTATAGAATAGTCGAGCCCCGATGGCAAAACATGTGCGCATGTATGAATTATTCAAAGAAGCACTCTTTCTACATCAAACACTTTGTGCCCCAAAGAAATTTGCTACTATTCGAGCTCTATACTTGTGATTCTGTGAGAAATGACTTAAGGACCAAAATGCAAATGCACTTCGAATACTCGGGGACTATCATCGACAGTCAACACGTTCGAGTTGTCTAAACTTGAATTTACAAGACCTCAAAGAGGCATCCCTCGACGCAAAGGCCAAGGCCATCATACTCGGGGACTAACATTTCAGATAAGTTTGAAATGTTATCTGGAAACAAGTCCAAGAGACACACCCGAAGGCTATGGCCATATTAAAGGCTACGGCTGAAATAACGCGGCTCGAAGACGTCTGAATTCTGCAATAAAAATAGGCCTTAGAATTCTCAAAAAACCGGTTAAATAAAGGCTACCCTAGGCAAAATAATCAAAGGGCTTCGATAAAATCAGCCCTCGAAAAACCTTAAGAGGTATCAACTTATTCAAATACAAACTCGTGCTAAGGCACTAAAAACAAAGGGTTCTGATCGACACCGAACCCTCAAAAAACCCAATGGGTAAAAAATGCATGACAAGGCATAAATGAATTTTTACTAAGTCTTCTAAGCCGAAAAGGGGAAATAATATCCATCTCTTAAAGGCCATAATGGCCCGTTCTAAAAGAGCCTAAGGGCCAATACACTTAGGGTTCGAGACCTTGTTCTCACCCAGTCCGAACCCAAGGGTTCGATTATACCAAGCCTAAATAAATAAAAGCTTGATTATGGATCGAGACTTACCATTATCCGGCACTGTAAGGGTCTATGCCCGAAAGTTCGAACCTTATTCGAACTCGACCACGACAATTTCGAAGAAAACATCTGAGATAAAATCTCAAACACACAGTTCAAAGAATGAAGTGATTATAAGAATTTTACAAGGTAGGAAGCATCGAGAAAACATTCAAGGATTCTTCTTTTATATACTCGCAAAAAAGATATATACAAGAGACCGATAAAAGGTCTTACAAAAAGTAAAATACAGAAAGAGAAAGGAAAATCCTATTTATTCCCAGGGCTGGTCTCTCCCTCGGTAGCAGCTTCCTCTTCGGGCCCAACTTCATAATCGGACCCGCTTTAGCTGCCTTCGTCATCATCATCATTAGAGGAGACGAGAAACTTAGCATCGGCTTCGAGCGCTTTTGCTTGGGCTATCTCCTCGGTAAGGTTGAAACCTCGAGCTTGGATCTCTTCGAGGGTCTCCCTCCAGGATTGACACTTAACTATATCATTGCTCCGTTTCTCCCGGTTGGAGGCTTCCCTTAATTCCATTTGAGCAGCCTCAGCATCCCTTAGGTACACAGCAACGGTTTTTTCAGTTGTGGCCTTCGTCTTCTCGGCCCTGGCTTCAGCAACCTCAGCCCCGGTTGTGGCAAGTTTGGCCTCGAGCTCATCGATCTTCTTGGCCTGGGCCATATTTTTCACTTTAGCACCCCAGAGCTGGGTCTCAGCCAAGGCCAGTTGCGCTAGAGCAGCCTCTTTCTCAGCAGCAAGCCGATCCATATTTTCTTTCCATTGGTTGCAGTCGGCCTTAACTTGATCGACCTCCCCTCGAAGCTGCCCGATCATCTCCAATTTTCGCTGCAGCTAAGACACTGAAGTAATAGCCTTCACAGTTGGGTCAAGTAGACCATACTCTTGCAAAATGAAGGTTACCTGCTTGTCCAACTCAACTTCATTTTGACGAGCTTTGGCCAAGTATGCTCGAAGGTCCTTGAGCTCCTCATTCTTTTTGCTGCAAAGGAGCCTCAGGGCCTTCCCTTCTGCCAAAGACTTCTTGAGCTCGGCCTTACATTGGCTCTGCTCGGCCCTGAACCTAGTAATGGCCTACACAGAAAAAAAGATATCAGTTAGGGTAAGGGATGAAGAAGGAATTGCAGTAATAAGAGCTAATGCTTACCTGAGCAAAAGGACGGTGAGCCTCTTCGAATAGGGTAGATGCGTTGTTGAGGTCGGCGGCATCATCGACCCCAGTAAAGCAATCCCGGAAAGGATCTTCTTCACCAGGGACTCCGCTCGGGTCAGGCGTTTGTAGAGCTTGAGCTTTCCTTATTGCCTCCTCATAATAAGTTGGTATAGGAGGAGAGTGACCTATTGTCATGGCCCCGAGTATGTCGCTCGGGGCGCTCTGTCCAGATCCAGGTATCTCGGTACTTGTCCCCTTTGGTGTGCTTGTTGGAGGAAGAGGAACGATCTCGACCTCAGGTGATTCGTGGGCTTTACCTACGCTTTTCTTCGGAGCCTCCTCACCAAGAGGCAGGGTCTCCGGTTTGGAAGGCTTGACGGCTTCGACTGGCTTCCTGGCTCGGGTCACCAGTGCCGATTCTTCGCCCTCGTCTTCTTCTTCTTCATCTTTCAGTTGATGGACTGAGTCTATGTCCACGTGAATGAGTTTCCTCCTTAGCCTTCGAGTAGGGGCCCTCCTGTCTTGGGGGTCTTCGGGTGTCGAAGACCTTTTTCTCTTGCTATCTTTCCTCGATTTTAGAATCGGGGACTCGGTCTCTTCCCTGGGCGGGACTGGCCTCATTTCGGAGGCATCTCCAATACCTACAATAGGCATGAGTAAGGTGACATATATCCAATAAAGGGGAACGTGTAAAAAACATGGGAGAAGGACTTACCGTGGTGTTTGGCCTCCCATTTGCCTTCGACAAGTCACGCCATTTGAGTTTATCATACGAAGAGGTCGCGGCTAATTTACGGAGCCAATCTTCAAGGTCGTAGATCGCATGGGGCATCCAAGCAACCGCTGCAAAGGTAAAGGCATCACACAATGCAAAAACAGAATATAAGAAGACACTGGAAAAGGACTTCACTTACGATCGGGGTTCCATTTTTCTGGGAACGGCATTTCACCCTCGGGGATGACGTCCGAGGTCTTCACTCGCACGAACAGGCTCATCCGGCCTCGGTCCTTATCATCGTCATTGCTAGCAAAGAAGGCCTTGGTCGATCGGCGTTGGAGCTTGATCAGCCCTCAGAAAAGTTGAGGCCGATACAGTCGGATGAGGTGGTTGAGGGTGAACTCTAGCCCCTCAGCCTTGCTGTAGAAGTAACGAAGCATAGTCACTATATGCCAGAAAGAGGGATGGATCTGGCCGAGGGTGACTTGATATCTTTTGCAGAAGTCGATCACGACTAGATCTAGGGGACCCGGTATGAAGGGGTAAGTGTAAACACTTAGGAACCCCTCCACATGAGTGGTAATGCTCTCCTTAGGGTCGGGGATCTGTACCACGACCTGGTCCCCCCAACTACAATCTTTCTTCATGGCCTTGATATGCTTCTCCGTTATCCAGCAAACATACCTCGATACATGCTCGCATCGATCGGGAATCGTGGGGAAATTTTCAACTCTGAAGTCTTTCTTTATAACGCAGGGGCCGGGAATGATCTCGTGAAGGGCCGGCTCTTTATCACCGGCCGTCAGGAAGAGGAGGAGGAAGCTTTCTCTTTTTGAGGAACTGTTTTGGAAGTTTTCGCCATTGATTTGGATTAGTAGAGGCGGAAGTAGGTGGAACTTGGTGTTTTTTTGTGCTAAAAGGAATCAGGTAACGGGTAATGAGAGAGAAGAGATGAAGAGAGGGAGAGGTAAAAGGAGTCTGAAGGCGGTCTGAAGATTGAAGTAAAGTTTTTCCGAAATCTAACCTTGCATTTATAGGCAAGCAGCGACGATTCAACGGTGCTAATGGACGACCACCCCCTAGAAGCATTTAATGTTTTGGGGAAGCGAACTGATGGGACGTTTCGGTCACTTCGAGCGCCTACATCACGGGAATGACGTCATCATCAAGGACTCCGAAAAATCGAGGCTCAAATTGTTTCTTATCATTTTATTCTAAGAAACGCGGGGACTATCTGTATACGGTAAAATCATGTGTCCCCGATTTTGTAGGCTCGAGGGCTCGTGTTGAGGAACAAACTCGATATGGGCCGGGCTCGAGCCCGAGGGCAGAATACTGTACTCGAAGATCGGATTGCTCGATGAACACCGGGGCCGAGTACGACCAACCTCGAGATAATACCATTATGGTTTTATAACAGAAAGAGCGAGATTCCCGCGATGGCCCCAAGATCATGGCGTAAATTTCGGAATAGATTTGTATGAGTTAGTACGGATTTGTACTAGGCGGTTAGACAACTGTCCCAATAAGATTCCTTACTGTAAATAGAAATGTACCTTATTTAGGCTTCCCCTACTATATAAAGGGGACATCAATCATTTGTAACGGATCATCAATCATTGGTAAAAGAATATACTCTCTTACTTTGTTGCTCATTACTCATCAGAATTGTCTCTTAGCTTTATTGTCTTTACTTTACTGTTCTTGTTAACCTACCTCGAGGCCATCATAGCTCGAGGTCAAGAATTGCTTAAGCACTGGGTTGATTCAACTTACTTCTTTAATTTATACGTTGGATTTTTTGGTTATTAATTAGTATTGAATTAAATCACGTATCTTTAAAACCACAAACAAGTTTAATTGTTACTCGTATTTCGAGGTAAACAATACACTTATCCATGAGTTTAATAATGACAGAGTATCCATGAGTTTAATAATGACAGAGTATTTCCAAGGTCGGTAAATACGCTTAAGGTCTTCCGTGGATAGGCAGATTTGAAATCCTCCATCAACTGCTTCCAGTCCACGCACATAGGGTTTAGGCTGCATTGTTTCATCCATTGGCGTATCAACTGACATGAATTGAGTATGTGACTCTTTATATTGCATAATATGGGTTTCCACGGATTGAACTAGCAACACATCTTTGAATGTGATGGTAGAGTTTTGTGGGCTGTTGAGTTTCACAGGTGAATTGGAAATGTATGGTGGCTTAGGTGGAATTAAGGAGATTTGAATAGGGGAGTTTGAAGCGCTGATCATTATCTGTAAATGAGTAATTGAGAAGATGAGTAGTTTTAGAGAGAAGGTAGACCTTCTCTCACTTGGCAAGTAATCGGGATATACTTAAATATGCATGTGTGCACTTAAACTCAAAGGGGTGGTTTGGTTGCCGGTTAGAGTTATGCAGGTATTAGTTATACATGTATAAGTTATGCAGGGATTAGTTATGCAGGGATAAGTAATGCAGGGATTAGTTATGCAGGTATTAGTTATGCAGAGATTATTTTTTTGAATGTTTGGTTTGTTGTATTAGAAATTGATATACATTATATAAATTTTAAAGTAAAATGCTTGTTTACAACTATACCCCTGGCCTTCTTTTACATTGTTTTTTCTCTCTTTCCATTTATGTAGGAAACAATTTAGTTAGGAACTTTGGGTGTTACTTTCACTTCTTCGTCATACTACTGAACTATGTGAAGTTTAGACATATTTGATTTTCACTTCTTAGTTTTGGTATTTCCATTTTCTAGTGGCTTCTCCAGTTTGCTTTTGCTAGTTTGTTCTTTAAAAAAGAGAGAAGACAAGGTATATAGTTGGCAAGTGAAAGCAAGTGAAACCTGTTGACGGGTTGGCAGAGAAATAAGGAAGCCTTATGTGTAAAGTGATAGGGGTAAATTTGTCATTTCAGTATTTTATCCATGTATTACCAATACATGTATTAGTTATTCCATCTTCTACCCCGCATAAAATAATACGCAGATTGACTCATAACTTATACATGTATTATTTATGCATAATTGAAAAATGTCAACCAAACATGGTATTAGTTATGCAGAATTTTATACAAAATAACTATTGCCTACCAAACATGGTATAAGTTATATTACCCCTTATACATGAATAACCTTTCTTCTAACCAGCTACCAAACGACCTCAAAATGTATACAATAATTATCTTTCTAATGAGGTTAAAATTTCAAACCTTATATCTATTTTATTATTTTTAAAGTAGATATAAGGTTTGAACTATTTTAACAATAATAAAGTCGATATAGTGTTTGAACTCCTAATGTTATTTTTTCTTGCTTTCCCTATACAATTGAGCATGTTTGTGTTATTTCTTGTGTTTTATATAAGTATTTTTCTCCTTTTCTTTCTTTGATATTCTTTCAAAATATCTAAGTTTAATAAACTGAATTTCTATTTTCCTTTTATCCCCGTAAAACTTTGTATAATTAGATTGAATATATATTAAAATTAATAGTGATGGAGGATGTAGCATATTTTCAATTAGTTCAACCGATTCCAATATTTTCGACACAAGATATAAGTATATATATGTAAAATTACTATTAATTTTTTTAAAAGCAAGAGTACTAATTTAGAACCTCTGTATAATTTTAAAGTATAATGGATTCAGTGATAAGAACCTAAAAAGTTAAACCCGTTAAATCTAAATCTCAAATTTACCTCAATATATTAGTACATACATTTTATTGAATCTTGAATCCACCTATGCCTTCATCGTTATAATCAAGTATGGTTGGTTCAAAGAGAAAGAGTCATACTACAATTTTGCTACATGGTTCATTGCAGTGTAGAATATTATTGAGGAATTTTCATAAATCACTATTGTTTAGTGGCTACTAACTCTCTATAGCTATCATATACATAATTATTTTCTATAGCTGCTATTCAGTTGTTACGGTAATGTATTCACTGTATTCACGCTCCTGTATTCATGAATACAACAGAAAAAATACCGAAAAATCAGGGCAGTTGTGACGACCCGGCCCGTCGTCCCATGTGTTACCGCCCCGTTTTCCCCGTTTATTGCTTCTTCATGTTCCATTATCGGCATTTGGTGAGTTAGAGTCAAATTGGTTCGGCTTTGGTAGAAAATGAGACACTTGGTCTCTTTAAGGAAGGCTTATATTGGAAAAGTCAACTAGATGTTGACTAACGAGTTAGAGGGCTCGGATGTGATTTCCGGTGATTCAATTAGCTTCGGGGGATGATTTCTGACTTAGGAGTGTGATCGGAAGTGATTTTGGAGTTCCGGTGTAGAATTAGGCTTGAATTGGCGGAGTTAGTATTTTGGCGAATTCCGGTTGGTAGGTGAGATTTTGATCCGGCGCTCGGAATGGAATTCCGAGAGTTTCATTAGCTTCGTTAGGCGATTTTGGATATGCGTGCAAAATTTCAGGTGATTCGGAGGTGATTTGGTTGGGTTTTTGATCGAATGTGAGTTTCAAAAGAATTTGAAGAAACTTAGGCTTGAAACTGATGAAAAATGAGGATTTTTGTGTTTGTTGGATGTGTTTTTAAGATTGGAACAAGTTTGAATAGGGTATTGGATTATGTCTGTGCTATTGGCTGAGGTCCTGGGGGCCTCGGGGTGTGTTCGGGTGGTTAAACGGAAGGTGTCTGGAGTTTAATTGCAGGTTCAAGTTGCTGGTATCTTTTGGTTTCGCACCTGCGGTTGTGGGGCCGCAGGTGCGGTCTCGCGGAAGCGGTTTGAGGAGCGCGGAAGCGGAAAACTTGGCCCTTGCCAGGTTCCGCAGAGGCGGGATTAGGATCGCTTAAGCGGTCCCGCAGATGCGATTGGGGATCGCAGAAGCGGAAAGTGGCCTTAAGTGAAAAGTCCGCAAAAGCGGACGTTGACCGCATAAGCGGAAGTCGCAAAAGCGGTATTTGGTCCGCAGAAGCGGAAATAACTGGCAGTTACGTGAGATTTATCTTCTTCGCGAATTTTTGAAAAGGTAACATTTTGGACTCCGAACCTTGAGAACTTTGAGGCGGTTTTGAAGAGGGTTTCGAGGGCTTTAATCAGGTATGGATTCTTGGACTTAGAGTTTGATTTTATGATGTATAAACATGGATTTAGACTGAATAATCAAGGAATCAAAGGTCAAAAATGGTGGTTTAGGGCTTGAACTTAAGAGAGTCTAAAATGGGGATTTGAGGGGTCAAATGGACTCCGATTTTTATAAATTTGATATGCATGGACTCGTGGAGAGACGAGGAATCCGCTGATGTGAATTTTGTAATTTTTCGAGAAGTGGGCCCGGGGCTCGGGTTTTGCCAACTTCGTGATTTTTGGTGTTTTTCGAGTCCTTTAGATTTGGTTATGTTTCTTTGGCCTATAGTAATGTATTCCTTGTGGTTTTGACCAGATTCGGCACGCGAGGAGGTTGATTCGAGAGGAAAAGGCATAGCGAGCTAGACTTGCGGCCGGCTTGAGGTGAGTAATAGATGTAGATGATGACCTGAGGGTTTGAAACCCCGGTATATCGCATTGTGATGCTATATTGAGGCGAGACACGTACTCTATGATTAGTGCAGGGTCGTTTGTGATTGGGGACGGTGGCTTAGTCCGTCCCGAGTGATGTTCATAATGTGTTCTTGACTAGAGATCGATTGTTAATCATCCTACTTGGATTTTATGGATATATTTGGGCTTTTCCATGATACTTAGCATGTTAAATGATTTCAGTCCTGAGTTAAACATTGTTTTGAAATGTTCAGTCATATTTCTAAGATTTAAAAACGTAAACTACATTTTTCTGACGTTTGGAATTGAGAGTTATTACTTAATATTGCCCAAGTGGCTTACTTGCATATTCTGGACTGAGCATGGATCGGGCTGCACACCGCAGCGATGTTATGTCGATATTGTGCTTGGGATGTAGGAGCCCCTCCGGAGTCTAAACCCCCACAGTGAGCGCGGATACCCAAATGGATCGGGCTACGCGCCGCAGCGGTCATATGCATTGCATTGCATTCATGCATGGGTATTTATTTACTTTACCTGTCATTTGATTTGCTGTTATCTCACCGTTAAATGTGCTGGCTTGCCAACTATAGCTTTACATTGTGTTATTTCGTGATTTCTTATCTTCAACCATTATCTTTGCTTATTACTCACTGAGTTGGAGTACTCACTTTACTCCTTGCACCATGTGTGCAGATACAGGTGTTCCGGAGGCTTAGTAGAGTTGTTGCTGCTCTCCAGATTATCACAGGAGTTGTCGAGGTAGCTGCCCGGCGTCCGTAGGACCCGACTTCTCCCCTTATCCCTTTGCATTCCCTCATCCTAGACTTTCATATGTTTAGATTTTGCTACTCAGTTGTATTTAAAGGCTCTAGACTCGTGACCCCAGATCTGTTGGGAGTTGTATTGGCATTTGTTATGGTTTTTTCGCACTATTTCTTCCTATTACTACGGGTGGGAATTATGTTATTTGATAATTTAACTCTATTAATTGGTAATGGGTTGCGTATTTGGATTTGGGAATGTCTAAATGGTCGGGCTTGCCTAGTATTGTGTTGGGCGCCATCACGACCGGGATTGGGGTCGTGACAAGTTGGTATCATAGCCTAGGTTACTAGGCCTCGCGAGTCATGAGCCGGTTTAGTAGAGTCTCACGGAGCGGTACGGGGACGCCTGTATTTCTCCTCGAGAGGCTGCAGAACCTTTAGGAAAACTTCATATTCTTGAAATTCTTGTCGTGCGACTTTGTTGTTCCGAGAACTAAACTTCTATATTCTATTCTCTCGCAGATGGCGAGAACTCGTGCTACCGGACGTGATGGATGACCACCAGTACCACCCACTAGAGGCCGTGGACGCGGTCGTGGTCGTGGTCGAGGCAGAGCAGCAGGGACAGCACCTGTTGACCCACCAGTTGCCCCAGTTCAGGGCCAGACTCCAGTTGTTGATGCTCCAGCAGTACCTGTGCAGGCACCAGCAGTGCCTATTGAGATTCCTGGCCTCCAGGAGGCTTTGGCTCAGATATTATCCGTTTGCACTGGCCTGGCTCAGGCAATCTCAGCCACTACTGCAGCAGCTACCTCACAGACCGGGGGAGGTCATCAGACCCCCGCTGCTCGCACACCTGAGCAGGTGGTTCAAGGATTGCAGACCCCGGGAGTTGCACCAGTTGCTCCAGCTGCGCCAGTTGCCCCAGTTGCACTAGTTGCACCAGCTCCAGGCTATGTTGTTCCAACTATGCCAGACGATGAGCAGCGTCGTCTTGAGAGGTTCGGTAGGCTCTAGCCTCCGGTGTTCAGTGGTGCTGAGGGCGAGGATGCCCAGGGTTTCCTTGACAAGTGTCAGCGTATGCTTCGCACCGTAGGGATCTTAGAGTCGAGTGGGGTGGCATTTACTACCTTCCAGTTCTCAGGGCCTGTATTTACCTGGTGGGAGGAGTTTGAGAGGCGTAGGCCTGTTGGAGCAGCGCCCCTTACATGGCAGCAGTTCGCCACTCTCTTTCTGGAGAAGTACGTACCGCTGTCCGCAGGGAGGAGCTGCGTTGGCAGTTTGAGTGGTTGGTTCAGGGAGACATGTCTGTGACCCAGTACGAGATGAGGTTTACACAGTTAGCTCGGCATGCTACTTGGATGATCCCGACTGATCGGGAGAGGATTAGGAGGTTCGTGGATGGTCTCAACTATTCACTCCGCATTTTGATGACCAGAGAGAGGGTTATGGGTGCCTCGTTTGAGGAGGTAGTTGACATGGCTCGAGAGATTGAGACGGTTCGCCGTCGGGAGCGTGAGGAAAGGGAGGCCAAGAGGCCTCGAGGTTCAGGTAGCTTCAGTGGTGCTCCGTCTAGGGGCCAGTTCCAGCGTGGCAGAGGTCGTTCCTTCAGGCCTCCTCAGTCAAGTCGCCCAGATTATAGTGGGGCTTCTTCAGGCCGGGTCATCAGGGATTTCAGCAGGGCCAGTCTTCACTTAGTGCCCTTCCAGCTCAGAGCTCTGCTCCTGCCTCTTCAGCCCAAGGTTCCTCTGCAGCGAGGGGTTCCCTTAAGTCCCCTTCTCCAGCACCGGGTAGTTTCCACGAGTGCGGTGAGTTTGGTCATATGAGGAGACGGTGTCCTCGGCTTCGTGGTAGTCAGTCTCAGCAGAGGGATCAACCCTCATCTTCTGCTCTTGTTTCATCAGCACCCGCCCAGTCAGCTAGGGGTGGAAGCCAGGTAGCCAGGGGCCGGCCCAGGGGTGGAGGCCGGACTAGCGGTGGTCAGGCTCGATTCTATGCTCTTCCAGACAGGAGGGATACCATTGCATCAGATGCTGTTATCACAGGTATTATCTCAGTCTGCCACAGGGATGCCTCTGTTTTGTTTGATCCCGGATCTACCTATTCCTATGTATCTTCATATTTTGCTCATCACCTGGGGACTACCCGAGGGTGTCTTGCTTTGCCTGTTCACGTATCTACCCCGGTGGGTGATACTATTATTGTGGATCATGTATATCGATCTTGTCTGGTGACTATTGGGGGTCTGGAGACCCGAGTTGACTTGTTGTTGTTGAGCATGGTAGATTTTGATGTTATTCTGGGTATGGACTGGCTATCTCCGTACCATGCCATTCTGGACTGTCATGCCAAGACAGTTACGTTGGCTATTCCGGGTGTTCCGAGGATTGAGTGGCGTGGTATGACTGACTATGTTCCTAGCAGGGTGATTTCTTTCCTAAAGGCCCAGCGGATGGTTGGGAAAGGTTGTCTATCGTATTTGGCTTTTGTGAGAAATGTCGGAGCTGAGACTCCTAGCCTTGTTTTTGTTCCCGTTGTGAGGGACTTCCCCGATGTGTTTCCTGCAGACCTGCCGGGCATGCCACCGGACAGGGACATTGATTTTGGTATTGATCTGGTGCCGGGCACTCAGCCCATTTCCATTCCTCCGTATCGTATGGCACCAGCGGAGTTGAAGAAACTAAAGGATCAGCTTCAGGAACTCCTATATAAGGGGTTTATTCGTCCTAGTGTGTCACCGTGGGGTGCACCGGTCTTATTTGTGAAGAAGAAGGATGGCACAATGAGAATGTGCATTGACTACAGGCAGTTGAACAAGGTGACAGTGAAGAACAAGTATCCACTACCGCGTATTGATGATTTGTTTGACCAGCTCCAGGGGGCAAGGGTATTCTCTAAGATTGACCTCCGTTCAGGCTATCATCAGCTGAAGATCAGGGATTCGGATATTATGAAGACTTACTTCAGGACTAGATATGGGCACTATGAGTTTCTAGTTATGTCTTTTGGGCTGACTAATGCCCCAGCCGAGTTCATGCATTTGATGAACAGCGTATTTCGGCCATATCCGGATTCATTTGTGATTGTATTTATTGATGATATCCTGGTGTACTTGCGTAGCCAGGAGGAGCACGCACAATATTTGAGAGTGGTATTACAGAGATTGAGGGAGGAGAAGCTTTATGCAAAGTTCTCCAAGTGTGAGTTCTGGCTTGGTTCTGTGGCTTTTCTGGGGCACGTGGTGTCCAGTGATGGTATTCAGGTTGATCCAAAGAAGATAGAGGCGGTGCAGAGTTGGCCTAGACCGTCCTTAGCCACGGAGATTCGGAGTTTTCTCGGTTTGGCAGGTTATTATCGCCGGTTCATCCAGGGTTTTTCATCTATAGCTTCGCCCTTGACCAAGTTGACGCAGAAGGGTGCACCATTTGTATGGTCAAGAGCTCTAACACATAGAGTACAATGACATTGTTCAGCTAAATGGCTACCCAGTTCCAGGATATCGACTAAATCACAATCTTTACGGTGCACTCTCACATGCCCGTCACCTACCATGCGCGTCACCTCAATATAAATCACATAGCACGAAATTCGGGGTTTCATACCTTCAGAACCAAGCTTAGAAGTGTTACTTACCTCAAACCGTGCAAATCACTACTCCCACACACCCTTGCCTCGCGAAACGGCCTCTGAATGCCCCTAATCTAGCCACAACCAATTCGATTCAATCAACACGAGCTAAAGGAATCAATTCCATATGAAATTACTAAGTTCTTTGCTAAAAGTCAAAAGTCCACTCAAAACAGACCCGGGCCCACGTTAGATCTAAAATAATCGGAGAGAACCTCGATATTTAAGGTTCCAGATGAACCCTAGAAATGAGAAAGGCTTCGAAAATACTCGATCTAAGCCGGATAATGTCATAAACAGGCTCAAAAGACCAAGAGCCACTAGAGCAAGGCCGGAGATGGCCGGAGCTTCGAATCAGTGAAGGCCTGAGTGAAAAACCTCGAGGTCTGGCTTCGATCCTTCGAACAACAGGCATGCAGAAGCCATAGGAGGTGGGTATAGGCTGTCCAGGGCCTGAGAAGACATGGACGCCGGTGAAATCATGGTGGAACAAGGTAGGGGAACGCTAGGGTTCCGGGGAGGGCTAGAGAGAGTTTGAGAGATGAGAGTTCAAATGCGGCGTATTTGATAGAATAGATTAGGGTTAGGGGGTATGGAAATTAAAAAGGAAAGAACGGGTCATGGCCGTTGATCAAAATGATTAACGGTCAAGATTAAAAGAGGAACCGGGCGGGTCTGAAAATAGGTTGTGGGTTTGGGTTGGAATTTGAAATTGGGTCGTTTGATTAGGGGTGGAATTGGGGGTTAAATTGAGGCTACAATTGCAATTGGAAATGGCTATGTATTAAATAACCAATTTCTCCCCTCTAATATATATAAAAATAGTTAAAATGATTTTAAAAATGAATTAAAAGCATTGAACTAATTAATAATATATAAAAATTAATCTAAAAATACTGGGAATAATTTTATAATTGTAAAATGCCATTAATCATAATATAGGCTATGATTGCAATTTTATGCAATTTTAGTTTAAAATATCAAATAAATTTGTAAAAATATGAAAAAATCACCTTTATTATATTTTGGTGTAAATATGAGGATGGAAATAAATTATTCACAAAAACGGTAGTTTTAAGAATAATTACGTGATTTTGTACTGCTAAAATAGATAATAAATTGAGTTTACGAATCTTAGAAAATTAGAGGAAAATACCAAAACTCTTGGCATGCTTATGTATAGATACACATACTATTTTGAGAATATTTTGAGTATATAAAATACATAGGAAAAAATTAGGTATCAACAGCTCTTGAGCAAATGTCGGGGTACGCCAAGTTCATGAAAGACTTGGTGACCAAAAAGAGGTCTATGGATTGTGATACTATCAAAATAATTCACCAAGTAAGTGCAATTGTGCACTCGATGGCTCCAAAGTTTGAAGATCCTGGCGCTTTCACCATTCCATGTACCATCGGGAGTGCAAATTTTGCAAAGGCATTGTGTGATTTGGGAGCAAGTATCAATTTGATGCCTTACTCCATTTTTAAAACTTTGGGTATTGGTCAACCGAGGGCTACTTCAATGAGATTGAAAATGGAGGATAGAACTATGAAGAGGCCACTTGGTATTATTGATGATGTTCTTGTTTGGGTGGACAAATTTATCTTGCCTGCTGATTTTGTGATTCTTGACTGCGAAGTCGACTATGAGGTGCCTATAATTTTGGGAAGACCTTTCCTTGCAACTGAAGGCATTGGTTGATGTGGAAGCAGGGGAATTCACCTTCCGGGTGGGTGATGAGAAAGTTGTCTTTCATGTGTGCAAATCAATGAGGCAGCCAAATAGTACTGAAGTGTGCTCTTTTGTGGACCTTGTCACGGAGGTGATAGTTGATGGTACTAGTGCCATGATCAATGTGGAGGATCCTTTAGAAGCGGTATTGTGAATGAGGATAAAGGAAGGGTGGAGTGTGTCAATGCTTTGCATGGTATGGGCTTTTATTCTTATGAGCCCCGTAAACTCTCTTTGGATATTGAGAATAGAAAAACTCCACCAACAAAGCCCTCAATCGAGGAACCTCCCGTGTTGGAGTTGAAGCCTTTGCCTCCACACCTCAGGTATGAATTCTTAAGCCCTAGTTCAACTTTGCCAGATATTCTTTCCTCTTGTCTTACTAACATGTAGGTAGATGCCACATTGGCGGTGCTCCAAAAACGGAAGAAGGCAATTGAATGGACTCAAGCTGATATTCGGGGAATAAGCCCCGCCTTTTTCATGCACAAGATTATACTTGAAGATGATGCCAATCCCTCCGTGGAACATCAAAGGAGGTAGAACGAGGCTATGCAAGAGGTTGTCAAAAAGGAGGTGATCAAGTGGCTCGATGCAGGGGTTGTGTACCCCATCTCGGATAGTTCTTGGACTTCACCGGTGCAGTGTGTGCCAAAGAAGGTTGGTATGACCATGGTTACCAATGAGCAAAACGAGTTGATTCCAACCAGGACTGTCACCGGATGGCGGGTGTGCATGGACTACCGCAAGCTGAATAAAGTGACCCGAAAGGATCATTTTCCATTGCTCTTTCTTGACCAAATGCTATATAGACTTGCTGGGCGTGCCTTCTACTGTTTTCTGGATGGGTACTCAGGTTACAACCAGATATTGATTGCTCCAAAAGATCAGGAGAAAAACACATTCACATGCCCGTACGGGACCTTTGCATTTTCCAGGATGCCTTTCGGTTTGTGTAATGCACCGGCCACCTTCCAGCGGTGCATGATGGCTATATTTACCGACATAGTAGAGGATTTCTTGGAAGTGTTCACGGATGATTTCAATGTTGTGGGGGACTCCTTTGATGAGTGTTTGAATAATCTTGACAAAGTGTTGGCTCGGTGTGAAGAGACAAATCTTGTGCTCAACTGGGAAGAATGCCACTTCATGGTCGAGGAGGGAATTGTCCTCGGCCATAAGATCTCAAAGAAAGGAATAGAGGTGGTGTAACGACCCGGCAGGTCATTTTTGGAAATTACGCCCCGATCCCCCATTAACTGCTTCCCCTAAGTTTATTTCTGCTATTTTGGTTTGCCGGGACGTTCGGTGTTGAGTTTTGGAAAGTTTTGGGACACTTAGTCCCTAAATGAGAGCTTAAGTGTTGAAAAGTGGTCCGTAGTCGGAACAGTATGAAGACGACCTCGGAATGGAAATCCGATGGTTCCGTTAGTTCCGTTAGGTGATTTCGGGGTTGGAAGCGTGTTCGGAATGTATTTTGGGAGCTCGTAGCTCATTTAGGCTTGAAATGCCGAAGTTTAAATTTTTAAAGTTTCCGGTTCGATAGTGAGTTTTTGATCCGCGCATCGGATTGGAATTACGGAAGTTGCAGTAGCTCCGTCATGTCATTTGGGATGTGTGTGCAAAATTTCAGGTCATTTGGACGTGTTTTGGTTAGGTTTTTGATCGAAAGCGTATTTGGAAGAAACTTGTAGTTCTTAGGCTTGAATCTTTGATTTAATCGGGTTTCTGGTGTTGTTTTAGGTGTTTTAAGGATTGGTACAAGTTTGAATAAGGTATTAGGTGGTATTGGTGCTTTTGGTTGAGGTCCCGGGGGCCTCGGGATGATTTCGGGTGGTTGACGGAAAATTTTGAAGTTGAATGAATTACTAAAGGTTCTGTCATCTGGTATTTCCGCTTCTGCGGCATTGGGAAGCGCAGAAGCGGCTAGACCACCGCAGGAGCGAAATTCGAGTGCTTCTTCAGTTTCCGCAGGTGCGGAAGTTTAACCGCAGAAGCGGTTACGCACCTGCGAGATAGTAGTCGCAGATGCGGCCCTTGGATTTTTATTTGAAACCGCAGAAGCGGTAATGAATCCGCATAAGCGGCAACCGCAGGTGCGGTGAAGGGCCGCAGAAGCGGAAATCTTGACTTTAATGAAGAACCGCAGAAGCGGCTCGTAGTCCGCAGAAGCGGGACCGCAGAAGCGGTCCCTTGTCCGCAGAAGCGGAAACCCCTGGACAGAAATAGAGATGTCGAGGGTTTGAGTTCATAAGTTGCAGAAATCAATTGAGAGCTCGGTTTAAGGCGATTTTGAGTGGGATTTGAAGTGAAGATCACTGGGTAACGTTTCTTTGGTCCCTTCTTGTTATATTTCATCATTTTATAGTTAAATACACCATTGGAATTCGAATTTAGGATCAAAAATTGGAAGAAACTTCATAGACCTAATTATTGAGCTTTGAGTGGGCAATTGACCTCCGATTTGGGAGATTTTTATATGGTTAGACTTGTGAGAGTACGATGGTTCTGAAAATGTGAAAATTATTCGATTCAGAGACGTTGTCTTGAGGGGCGTTTTGGTTATTTTATCTATTTTCGCGCCCTAGCTTTAACTTTAATAGTGGAATCAGTTGTTTGCAATATTATTTACGAGATGTAATTGAATTGAATAGATTTGGGCCATTTGGAGTCGGATACTCGTGGCAAGAGCGTGGTTTCTAGTTGATATTGAGCCGATTCGAGGTAAGTGGCTTGTCTAACCTTGTGTGGGGGACCTTTCCCTTTAGGATTTGTTATTTGTCGATTTGAGTGCCTTGTACGCGAGGTGACGGGCGCGTACTTGAGCCAATTGTTGAAAATCCGGTTTTCTTAAGATATTGAGATTGAGTTCCTTTCATATTTGCTTTATTCTACTTGCAATTATAACCTGTGCTAGATTAGGAAAGCATGTTTAGTTGATTTAACTTGCCTAATTGCTTAAGTTGCCTTAACTGTACTAAGTAAAGCATGCTAGGCCAATACTACCTGTTGCTTGTCTTTTGTACTTCGTTTCCGTGTACCTTCTGGTTGTGATTGCGCATTTACATTAGGACTACGGATGTGAGATTCCGGTAGCTCCCTCCCCTTGTTTGTTTAATTTGGGACTGCGGGTTCGATTCCCTATAGATCCCCCTGCACTTTTACTTTGGGACTGCGGGTTAGATTCCTGATAGATCCCCCTGCACATTGATGGTTGGACTACGGGTCGGTATCTCGGGAGATCCACTGGACAGTTGAGAAAAGGGCTACAGGACGGTATCCTGGGAGACCCTCATTGGTATCATTGACATTGAGCTGTATTTACTCTGTGTTTACTCTGTCTTTTGTAGTTGTTATTACCTCGTTGACTTGTCTTATCTCACTGATGTACTTATTATATCTGTCAGATTTTTATATTGTTAAATTATTATTGTTATTATATTTTGTCTCAGTAGGGCCCTGACGTTCCTCGTCACTACCCAACCGAGGTTAGGCTTGGCACTTACTGAGTACCGCTGTGGTGTACTCATGCCCTTCCTGCGCATGTTTTTCATGTGCAGATCATCCAGGTACCTCCACTCAGGCGCACTATCAATGAGGCAGGAGGACTACGGAGACTTCGAGGTAGATCTGCTGCGTCCGCAGACCGACGAGTCTCCCTCTTACTCTATCTTTAGTACTTAGTTTTCCTTCTTTCGGTTGTTAGAAATTCTGGAGTTTGGAATCTTTACTATACACTTCTGTAGCCTGTGTTGCCCGTGAGTTTTCGGGTTTTGGGAATTGTTTTAGACTTGTGATATTGAGTTGTACTTGCCAAGCGGCAATTAGTACAGTTTCCTTTAGATATCTGGTTTGATTTTTCTCTATTTTTCTGCAATTATTATATTTCCGCAAATGTTAGGCTTACTAGGTCATGGGGACCAGGTGCCGTCATGACATGTTCATGGTTGGTGAACCAGGGTCGTGACAAGTTGGTATCAGAGCTCTAGGTTCATAGGAGTCACGGAACACAGGCCGGTTTATTAGAATCTCGCTGATCGGTACGGAGAAGTCTGTACTTATCTTTGAGGGGCTATGTAACTATTTAGGAAAAATCTTCATTTCATTTGAATTCCTTGTCGTACGATATTTTGACATCAATTCTAAACTTCTGACTTCTATTCTCTCACAAATGGTGAGGACACGTGCCACTCGAGATGATCAGGCACCTGCGCCCCCTACTGCAGCCGTTAGAGGCCGGGGCCGGGGGAGAGGTCGAGGACACGCACGTGGTGCAGCCAGAGCACCTGCGCGAGCTGCCGCTGAGGTACCACCACCAGATCCAGCCGGAGCCCAGGCACCTGGCACACCTACTACTGCCACTACTACTCCAGTGCTCCAGGAGACTTTGGCTCAGTTCATGAGCATGTACACCACCTTGGCTCAGGCGGGGTTGCTTCCCCTTGCTGCAGCCACATCCCAGGCCGGGGGAGGAGCACAAACTCCCGCCGTCCGCACTCCTGAGCAGCGAGTGCAGGTTGAGCAGGTTCCCGAGATTATTCCCCCACCACCTGCAACGCCAGTTCAGCGCGAGGATGGGTCAGCTGCTTCAGAGGACGAGCAGCGGAGACTTGAGAGGTTTAAGAAATATGATCCCCCAGTGTTCAGTGGCTTAGCATCAGATGATGCCTTGGGATTTTTGGAGGAGTGTCATCGTATTCTTTGTACTATGGGCATAGTGGAGTCCAGCGGGGTTTCTTTCACTACTTTTCAGCTTCGGGGAGCCGCCTATGATTGGTGGCATACTTATGAGTTAGACAGTCCAGTCGAGGCTGCTTCACTGACTTGGACCCAGTCTACATGTTTATGAGAGAGTTTGTTCCCCAGAGCCTCAGAGATTCATGGCGCGCAGAGTTTGAGCACTTACGCCAGGGTGCTATGACAGTTTCAGAGTATGCCATCCGTTATACCAGGTTGGCCAGGCACGCACCGGCTTTGGTTGCTACAGTTCGAGAGAGAGTTCGTAGGTTCATTTAGGGCCTTATTCCGCCTATCAGGTCTAGCATGGCTCGAGAGTTGGAGATGGACATTCCTTAGCAGCAGGTAGTGAGCATTGCTAGGAGGATTGAGGGTATGCTCGCCAGGGAGCGAGGAAAGAGGGAGGCCAAGAGGTCTCGAGAGTCGGGTCACTACTCTGGTGCCCGTACCCCATCAGCAGGTCGTTATGGTAGGGGTTATGCGGGTCGCCCTGTTCATTCAGCTCTTCCAGCAGCCGGCAGTACTCCAGCTCCACCTGCACCTCAGGAGCCTTACTATGCACCTCCAGTTTCTAGCGCGCCTCCTGCGCGGGGTGTTTCCAGAGGTCAGTCCAACAGGCCTAGTCCCAGCCAGTCACAGCCACCGCGTCCTCCCAGAGCTTGTTTCGAGTGCGATGATATACGTCACATGGTTAGGGACTGCCCCAGACTTGGTAGGGGTGCATCTTCACAGACTACCCAGCCACAGCGTGCTCCTCAGAGTTCTCACGCTATGGTCACAGCTCCCGCTGCTACCCCACCTGCCCAGCCAGCCAGGGGCGGAGGTAGGGGAGATAGAGGTCGACCTCGAGAGAGGGGCCGCGCCAGATATTATTGTATTCCTGCCCGCACTGAGGCTGTTGCCTCCGACTCCGTCATTACAGGTATTATACTGGTTTGTCACAGAGAGGCATCGGTTCTATTCGATCCAGGCTCTACTTACTCTTATGTGTCTACTTACTTTGCTCCGCATTTGGGTGTGCCTCGGGATTCTTTGAGTGCCCCCGTTTATGTTTCTACTCCTGTGGGAGATTCTCTTGTTGTGGACCGCGTTTATCGGTCATGTTTGGTTACTATTCGTGGTTTTGAGACCAGAGCAGACTTATTATTACTCGGTATGGTGGATTTTGACATTATTCTGGGCATGGACTGGTTGTCGCCCCACTTTGCTATTCTTGATTGTCACGCCAAGACCGTGACGCTGGCTATGCCAGGTGTTCCGCGTGTTGAGTGGAGTGGTACTTTAGATCACACTCCCAGTAGAGTTATCTCTTTTCTTAAAGCTCAGCGCATGGTTGAGAAGGGGTGTGCCGCGTATTTGGCTTATGTGAGAGATGTTAGTGTTGATACCCCTTCTGTTGATTCTGTTCCAGTGGTACGGGATTATCCCGATGTATTTCCAGCTGATCTTCTAGGCATGCCGCCTGATAGAGATATTGATTTCGGCATTGATCTGTTGCCGGGCACTCAGCCCATTTCCATTCCTCCGTATTGTATGGCTCCTCCTGAGTTGAAGGAGTTGAAGGATCAGTTGCAGGATTGCTTGGTAAGGGTTTTATTCGACCCAGTGTTTCCCCGTGGGGTGCCCCTATTTTGTTTGTGAAGAAAAAGGATGGTTCTATGCGCATGTGTATTGACTACCGCCAGTTGAACAAGGTTACAGTGAAGAACCGTTATCCTTTGCCTCGCATTGATGATCTGTTTGACCAGCTTCAGGGCGCACAGGTGTTTTCTAAGATTGACTTGCGCTCAGGTTACCATCAGTTGAAGATTCGGGAGCCAGATATCCCGAAGACTGCCTTCAGGACTCGATATGGCCATTACGAGTTCCTTGTTATGTCATTTGGGCTGACCAATGCCCCTGCAGCTTTCATGCATTTGATGCACAGTGTGTTCAGGCCATATCTTGACTCGTTCGTGATTGTTTTTATTGATGATATTCTAGTGTATNAATGTAAGCAGCCTGTTCCTCTTCCGTTGACTCCTCCAAAGGTTTAGATGACTCGATTTCCATGTTATCATCCAAACACAACGTCGAAAAATATTTAGAATGAAGACCAACACGCCCCAACTTTGGAATTGTATTAATATTTACATCCTCATATTTACATGCACTGGAGTCTTCAAATGTAACATTATATACCCCCTCATATGACTCTAGAAAACTCTTCCCAACATTGACATCATCAAGAAAAATATGGTCTAATGATTGGTATTCTCGTTTTAGCTCTTCAATTTGGTCTAGAAGATTTTTTTCAGCTTCACACAACTCATCATTAAATGGTTGGGCATTACATGCATTAGCCTTTGCACTCAAATCTGCATCTAAGTTATGTACAGCCAAGCCAAAATTATCAATTTTATGTGCAAGTTCATCTCTCTATGTAACGACCCGGCCGGTCGTTTTTGGAATTTACGCCTCGATCTCCCATTAACTGCTTCCCCTAAGTTCATTTCTGCTATTTTGGTTTGCCGGGACGTTCGGTGTTGGGATTCGGAGTGTTTTGGGACACTTAGTCCCTAAACGAGAGCTTAAGAGTTGAAAAGTGGTCCGTAGTCGGAACAGTATGAAGACGACCTCGGAATGGAAATCCGATGGTTCCGTTAGCTCCGTTAGGTGATTTCGGGGTTGGAAGCGTGTTCGGAATGTATTTTGGAGGCTCGTAGCTCATTTAGGCTTGAAATGCCGAAGTTTGAATTTTTGAAGTTTCCGGTCCGATAGTGAGTTTTTGATCCGAGGGTCGGATTGGAATTCCGGAAGTTGCAGTAGCTCCGTCATGTCATTTGGGATGTGTGTGCAAAATTTCAGGTCATTCAGGCGTGTTTTGGTTATGTTTTTGATCGAAAGCGTATTTGGAAGAATCTTGTAGTTCTTAGGCTTGAATCTTTGATTTATCGGGTTTCTGGTGTTGTTTTAGGTGTTTTAAGGATTGGTACAAGTTTGAATAAGGTATTAGGTGGTATTGGTGCTTTTGGTTGAGGTCCCGGGGGCCTCGGGATGATTTCGGGTGGTTGACGGAAAATTTTGAAGTTGAATGAATTACTAAAGGTTCTGTCATCTGGTATTTCCGCTTCTGCGGCATGGGAAGCGCAGAAGCGGCTAGACCACCGCAGGAGCGAAATTCGAGTGCTTCTTCAGTTTCCGCAGGTGCGGAAGTTTAACCGCAGAAGCGGTTACGCACCTGCGAGATAGTAGTCGCAGATGCGGCCCTTGGATTTTTGTTTGAAACCGCAGAAGCGGTAATGAATCCGCATAAGCGGCAACCGCAGGTGCGGTGAAGGGCCGCAGAAGCGGAAATCTTGACTTTAATGAAGAACCGCAGAAGCGGCTCGTGGTCCGCAGAAGCGGGACCGCAGAAGCGGTCCCTTGTCCGCAGAAGCGGAAACCCCTAGACAGAAATAGAGATGTCGAGGGTTTGAGTTCATAAGTTGCAAAAATCAATTGAGAGCTCGGTTTAAGGCGATTTGGAGTGGGATTTGAAGTGAAGATCACTGGGTAACGTTTCTTTGGTTCCTTCTTGTTATATTTCATCATTTTATAGTTAAATACACCTAAAAATTGGAAGAAACTTCATAGACCTAATTATTGAGCTTTGAGTGGGCAATTGACCTTCGATTTGGGAGATTTTTATATGGTTAGACTCGTGAGAGTACGAGGGTTCTGAAAATGTGAAAATTATTCGATTCCGAGACGTTGTCTTGAGGGGCGTTTTGGTTATTTTATCTATTTTCGCGCCCTAGCTTTAACTTTAATAGTGGAATCAGTTGTTTGCAATATTATTTACGAGATGTAATTGAATTGAATAGATTTGGGCCATTTGGAGTCGGATACTCGTGGCAAGAGCGTGGTTTCTAGTTGATATTGAGCCAGTTCGAGGTAAGTGGCTTGTCTAACCTTGTGTGGGGGACCTTTCCCTTTAGGATTTGTTATTTGTCGATTTGAGTGCCTTGTACGCGAGGTGACGGGCGCGTACTTGAGCCAATTGTTGAAAATCCGGTTTTCTTAAGATATTGAGATTGAGTTCCTTTCATATTTGCTTTATTCTACTTGCAATTATAAGCTGTGCTGGATTAGGAAAGCATGTTTAGGTGATTTAACTTGCCTAATTGCTTAAGTTGCCTTAACTGTACTAAGTAAAGCATGCTAGGCCAGTACTACCTGTTGCTTGTCTTTTGTACTTCGTTTCCGTNAGTGGAGTGGTACTTTAGATCACACTCCTAGTAGAGTTATCTCTTTTCTTAAAGCTCAGCGCATGGTTGAGAAGGGGTGTGCCGCGTATTTGGCTTATGTGAGAGATGTTAGTGTTGATACCCCTTCTGTTGATTCTGTTCCAGTGGTACGGGATTATCCCGATGTATTTCCAGCTGATCTTCCAGGCATACCGCCTGATAGGGACATTGATTTTGGCATTGATCTGTTGCCGGGCACTCAGCCCATTTCCATTCCTCCGTATCGTATGGCTCCTCCTGAGTTGAAGGAGTTGAAGGATCAGTTGCAGGAATTGCTTGGTAAGGGTTTTATTCGACCCAGTGTTTCACCGTGGGGTGCTCCTGTTTTGTTTGTGAAGAAAAATGATGGTTCTATGCGCATGTGTATTGACTACCGCCAGTTGAACAAGGTTACAGTGAAGAACAGTTATCCTTTGCCTCGCATTGATGATCTGTTTGACCAGCTTCAGGGCGCACAGGTGTTTTCTAAGATTGACTTGCGCTTAGGTTACCATCAGTTGAAGATTCGGGAGCCAGATATCCCGCAGACTGCCTTCAGGACTCGATATGGCCATTACGAGTTCCTTGTCATGTCATTTGGGCTGACCAATGCCCCTGCAGCTTTCATGCACTTGATGCACAACGTATTCAGGCCATATCTTGACTCGTTCGTGATTGTTTTTATTGATGATATTCTGCTGTATTCCCGGAGTCGGGAAGATCATGAGCAGCACCTGAGGACCGTGCTTCAGACCTTGAGGGAGAAGAAATTATATGCAAAGTTCTTAAAATGTGAGTTTTGGCTGAGTTCTGTGGCATTCTTAGGCCATGTGATTTCTATTGAGGGTATTCGGGTGGATCCGAGGAAGGTAGAGGCCGTGCAGAGTTGGCCCAGGCCGTCCTCAGCTAAAGAGATTCGCAGCTTCCTTGGCTTGGCGGGTTACTACCGTCGTTTGTGGAGGGATTTTCATCGATTGCTGCCCCTATGACTAGATTGACCCAGAAGGGTGCCCCATTTCAGTGGACAGAGGAGTGTGAGGCGAGCTTTCAAAAGCTCAAGACAGCTTTGACTACAGCCCCACTCTTGATGTTGCCTACCAGTTCGGGGTCTTATACTGTCTATTGTGACGCCTCGAGGGTTGGCCTTGGAGCAGTGTTGATGCAGGACGGTAGGGTGATTGCCTACGCGTCCAGACAGTTGAAGATACATGAAAAGAATTACCCTGTCCACGATTTTTAATTAGCTGCCATTGTTCATGCCTTGAAGATCTGGCGTCATTACCTGTATGGTGTGCCTTATGAGATCTATACTGATCATCGGAGTTTGCAGCACTTGCTCAAGCAAAAGGATCTCAATATGCGTCAGAGGAGGTGGTTAGAGCTGCTGAAGGATTATGACATCACTATCCTATATCACCCGGGCAAGGCCAATGTGGTGGCGGATGACTTGAGTCGCCGGGCGGAGAGTTTGGGGAGTTTGGCATATTTACCAGCTTCAGAGAGGCCTATGGCGATGGATGTTCAGGCCTTAGCTAGCCAGTTCGTGAGATTGGATCTTTCGGAGCCCAGTCGGGTTCTAGCCTGTGTGGTTTCCTGGTCTTCCCTATTTGACCGTATCAGGGAGCGGCAGTATGATGACCCTCATTTGCTTGTCCTTCAGGACAGAGTCCAGCGTGGGGATGCCAGAGATGTGACTATTGGAGATGATGGAGTAATGAGGATGCAGGGTCGTATTTGTGTGCCCAATGTTGATGGTCTTCGAGAGTTGATTCTAGCAGAGGCCCATAGTTCGCGGTATTCCATCCATCCAGGTGTCGCGAATATGTATCAGGACCTGAGGCAGCAATATTGGTGGAGGCGAATGAAGAAGGATATAGTTGGTTATGTGTCTAAATGCCTCAACTGCCAGCAGGTGAAGTATGAGCACCAGCGCCCGGGTGGGTTGCTCCAGCAGATAGAGATTCCAGAGTGGAAATGGGAGCGCATCACCATGGATTTTGTATCTGGACTTCCACGGACCTTGAAGAAGTTTGATTCTATTTGGGTTATTGTGGACCGGCTGACCAAGTCCGCTCATTTCATTCCTGTGTGTACCACTTATTCATCGGAGCGATTGGCGGAGATTTATATCAGGGAGATCGTCCGTCTGCATGGTATTCCAGTTTCTATCATTTCGGACAGAGGCACTCAGTTTACATCGCGGTTCTGGAGAGCTGTGCAGCAGGAGTTAGGCACTCGGGTGGAGTTGAGCACAGCATTTCACCCCCAGACGGACGGACAGTCCGAGCGCACTATTCAGATTCTTGAGGACATGCTCTGTGCGTGCGTGATTGAGTTTGGAGGGTCTTGGGATCATTTCCTGCCATTGGCGGAGTTTGCTTATAACAACAGTTATCAGCCCAGCATTCAGATGGCGCCGTATGAGGCTTTATATGGCAGGAGGTGTAGATCTCCGGTGGGTTGGTTTGAGCCGGGTGAGCCAGGCTATTGGGTACAGAGATGGTTCAGGATGCATTGGAGAAGGTCAAGGTGATGCAGGACAGACTCCGTACAGCCCAGTCTAGACAGAAGAGTTACGCGAACAGGAAGGTTCGTGATGTTTCATATATGGTTGGTGAGCGGGTTCTGCTTCGGGTCTCGCCTATGAAGGGCGTCATGAGGTTTGGAAAGAAAGGGAAGCTGAGTCCGAGGTTTATTGGCCCTTTTGAGATCTTGAGGCGAGTTGGGGAGGTTGCCTATGAGCTTGCCTTACCTCCCAGCTTGGCCGGAGTTCATCCGGTATTTCATGTTTCGATGCTCCGGAGGTATCATGGTGATCCGTCGCACGTGTTGGATTTCAGTTCAGTCCAGCTGGACAAGGATCTATCCTATGTTGAGGAGCCAGTGGCTATTTTGGACAGTCAGATCAAGAAGTTGAGGTCAAAGAACATCGCTTCAGTGAAGGTTCAGTGGCGGGGTCAGCCGGCCGAGAAGGCGACTTGGGAGACCGAGCAGGATATGCGCAGCCAGTACCCTCATCTTTTCACTACTTCAGGTATGTTCTCTATGCTCGTTCGAGGACGAACGAATGTTTAAGTGTAGGAGGATGTAACGACCCGGCCGGTCGTTTTTGGAATTTACGCCCCGATCCCCCATTAACTGCTTCCCCTAAGTTCATTTCTGCTATTTTGGTTTGCCGGGACGTTCGGTGTTGGGATTCGGAGTGTTTTGGGACACTTAGTCCCTAAATGAGAGCTTAAGAGTTGAAAAATGGTCCGTAATCGGAACAGTGTGAAGACGACCTCGGAATGGAAATCCGATGGTTCCGTTAGCTCCGTTAGGTGATTTCGGGGTTGGGAGCGTGTTCGGAATGTATTTTGGAGGCTCGTAGCTCATTTAGGCTTGAAATGCCGAAGTTTGAATTTTTGAAGTTTCCGGTCCGATAGTGAGTTTTTGATCCGAGGGTCGGATTGGAATTCCGGAAGTTGCAGTAGCTCCGTCATGTCATTTGGGATGTGTGTGCAAAATTTCAGGTCATTCGGACGAGGTTTGGTTAGGTTTTTGATCGAAAGCGTGTTTGGTTGGAATTTGAGGTTCTTAGACTTGAATCTTTGATTAATTCGGGTTTCCGGCGTTGTTTTAGGTGTTTTAAGGATTGGTACAAGTTCGAATAAGGTATTAGGTGGTATTGGTGCTTTTGGTTGAGGTCCCGGGGGCCTCGGGATGATTTCGGGTGGTTAACGGAAAAATTTTGGAAGTTGAGAAATAGCAGCACTGCTGCTTCTGGTATCTTTCCGCTTCTGCGGCTTGGGAACCGCAGAAGCGGAGCCGCAGAAGCGGCCTTGGTCGTCGCAGAAGCGAGATTAGCCCTCCCTCTCAGGAACCGCAGAAGCGGTCGCCTTTCCGCTGAAGCGGAACCGCAGGAGCGTTATGTGTCCGCAGAAGCGGACTCTGGTCCATTAAGTGAAAACCGCAGAAGCGGTTGTTTTTCCGCATATGCGGGACCGCAGAAGCGGTCCCTTGTCCGCAGAAGCGGAAATCCCTGGGCAGAAATAGAAATTTCGAGGGTTTGAGTTCATAAGTTACAAAAATCAATTGAGAGCTCGGTTTAAGGCGATTTTGAGTGGGATTTGAAGTGAAGATCACTGGGTAACGTTTCTTTGGTCCCTTCTTGTTATATTTCATCATTTTATAGTTAAATACACCATTGGAATTCGAATTTAGGATCAAAAATTGGAAGAAACTTCATAGACCTAATTATTGAGTTTTGAGTGGGCAATTGACCTCCGATTTGGGAGATTTTTATATGGTTAGACTCGTGAGAGTACGAGGGTTCTGAAAATGTGAAAATTATTCGATTCCGAGACGTTGGCCTGAGGGGCATTTTGGTCATTTTACCTATTTTCGCGTCCTAGCTTTAAATTTAATAGTGGAATCAGTTGTTTGCAATATTACTTACGATATGTAATTGAATTGAATAGATTTGGGCCATTTGGAGTCGGATACTCGTGGCAAAAGTGTGATTTCGAGTTGATTTTGGTGCCGATTCGAGGTAAGTGGCTTGTCTAACCTTGTGTGGGGGACCTTTCCCCTTAGGATTTGTTATTTGTTGATTTGAGTGCCTTGTACGCGAGGTGACGGGCGTGTACTTGAGCCAATTGTTGGAAATCCGGTTTTCCTCCAGATATTGAGATTGAGTTCCTTTCATATTTGCTTTATTCTACTTGCAATTATAACTTGTGCTAGATTAGGAAAGCATGTTTAGTTGATTTAACTTGCCTAATTGCTTAAGTTGCCTTAACTGTACTACGTGAAGCATGCTAGGCCAGTACTACCTGTTGCTTGTCTTTTGTACTTCGTTTCCGTGTACCTTCTGGTTGTGATTGCGCATTTACATTGGGACTACGGATGTGGGATTCCGGTAGCTCCCCCCCTTGTTTGTTTACTTTGGGACTGCGGGTTCGATTCCCGATAGATCCCCCTGCACTTTTACTTTGGGACTGCGGGTTAGATTCCCGATAGATCCCCCTGCACATTGATAGTTGGACTACGGGACGGTATCCCGGGAGATCCTTCGGATATACACATATGATGGACTACGGGACGGTATCCCGGGAGATCCACTGGACAGTTGAGAAAAGGACTACAGGACGGTATCCTGGGAGATCCTCATTGTTACCATTGGTGTTGAGCTGTACTTATTCTGTGGTTGTTCCGTTCTTGTGTATTTGCTATTGCCTTGCTTAATCTGTCTTATATCACTGCTGTATTTATTATTTCTGTCAGATTATCATACTGTTAATTATTGTTATTACTATATTTTGTCTCAGTATGGCCCTGACCTTCCTCGTCACTACCCAACCGAGGTTAGGCTTGGCACTTACTGAGTACCGCTGTGGTGTACTCATGCCCTTCCTGCGCATGTTTTTCATGTGCAGATCATCCAGGTACCTCTACTCAGGCGCACTATCAGTGAGGCAGGAGGACTACGGAGACTTCGAGGTAGATCTGCTGCGTCCGCAGACCGACGAGTCTCCCTCTTACTCTATCTTTAGTACTTAGTTTTCCTTCTTTCGGTTGTTAGAAATTCTGGAGTTTGGAACCTTTACTATACACTTCTGTAGCCTGTGTTGCCCGTGAGTTTTCGGGTTTTGGGAATTGTTTTAGACTTGTGATGTTGAGTTGTACTTGCCAAGCGACAATTAGTACAGTTTCCTTTAGATATCTGATTTGATTTTTCTCTATTTTTCCGCAATTATTATATTTCCGCAAATGTTAGGCTTACCTGGTCATGGGGACCAGGTGCCGTCATGACATGTTCACGGTTGGTGAACTAGGGCCGTGACAGGTGGACAAGGCTAAGATCGAAGTGATTGCAAGGCTTACTCCTCCTACTTCAGTCAAGGGGGTTAGGAGTTTTCTTGGGCATGCGGGTTTCTACTGAAGATTCATCAAAGACTTTTCTAAGGTAGTGAATCCTTTGTGCAAACTATTGGAAAAGGATGCAAAGTTCGTGTTCAATGAGGAATGCATGAAAGCTTTTGAACTTCTCAAGTACAAATTGACAACCAGTCCTATCATAACCGCACCCATTTGGAGCTTACCTTTTGAGCTCATGTGTGACTCAAGTGATGTTGCGGTGGGAGCGGTCTTAGGTCAAAGGATAAACAAGATGTTTCACCCGGTGTATTATGCAAGCAAAACGATGAATGATGCTCAAGTGAATTACAAGGTGACGGAAAAAAAGTTGTTGGCAATTGTGTTTGCAATGGAGAAATTTAGGCCCTATCTCATGGGGGCTAAGGTGATAGTTCATACAGACCATGCAACACTCCGCTACTTGATGACAAGGAAAGATTCCAAAGCTCGGTTGATGAGATGGGTTCTATTGCTTCAAGAGTTTGACCTTGAGATTGTTGATTGGAAAGGGTGTGAAAACCAAGTGGCGGACCACTTGTCCCGCTTGGAGGAAGAAGGGAGGCCCCTTGATGGCCTGGAAATTAATGATTCATTCCCTAATGAGCAACTCCTCTCGGTATCTGTGAATGGCATGCCTTGGTTTGCTGATGTTGCCAATTTTCTTGTGACCGGTATTGTTCCGTGTGAGCTCTCTTCTGACCAAAGGAAGAAGCTTAAACGGGACTGTTTGGACTACTATTGGGATGCGCCTTACTTGTTCAAAATCTGTAATGATGGGGTGATCCGGAGATGTATTCCGGAAGAGGAGCAAATGAGTATTCTGGAGGCTTGTCATTCCTCTCCCTACGGTGGTCATCATGGTGGGGCGAGGACAGCTTCAAAGGTGCTTAGTTGTGGTTTTTATTGTCCTACTCTATACAAGGATGCGGGTGAGCTCGTGAAGAGATGTGATGAGTGTCAGAGAGCAGGTGGAATTTCAAAGAAGGATGAGATGCCTCTCAACACTATTCTTGAGGTTGACATATTTGATGTTTGGGGCATTGATTTCATGGGACCCTTTGTGAATTCTTGTGGCAACACATACATTCTGGTGGCCGTTGATTATGTTTCAAAGTGGGTCGAGGCCGTGGCTTTACCCAACAACGAGGCCCGGAGTGTGTTGGCTTTTCTCATGAAGAGTATCTTTACTCGGTTTGGCACTCCTAGAGCTATCATCAGTGATGAGGTTTCTCATTTCTGCAATAAGGCATTTGACACTTTGCCTGCAAAGTATGGTGTCAATCACAAGGTTTCTACCCCTTACGATCCTCAAGCTAGTGGGCAAGTTGAAGTCTCCAACAGGGAGATCAAAAGCATATTGTCAAAGACGGTCAATGCAAATAGGACCGATTGGTCAAAGAAATTGGATGATGCTCTGTGGGCTTATAGGACTGCTTACAAGACTCCGATTGGTATGTCTCCGTACCGGTTGGTTTTTTGGGAAAGCTTGCCATCTCCCGGTTGAGTTAGAGCACAAAGCAATGTGGGCTTTGAGGAAGCTAAATATTGAATGGGATGTTGCAGTAAATCTCCGTGTGGAGCAACTCAATGAGCTTGATGAGTTCCGGTTTCATGCTTACTCCAGTGCGTCCTTGTATAAGGACAAGATGAAGTACCTACATGAAAAGTATGCTCGTGGCAAGGAGTTCAAAGTGGGTGATTTGGTTCTTTTGTTCGACTCCCGATTACGACTGTTTCTGGGGAAGCTTAAGTCAAAATGGAGTGGACCTTTTGGAGGTGGTGCTTGTGACTCCATTTGGTGCTCTTGATTTAAAAAAAATGGTAAGATCTTCAGAGTTAATGGGCACAGAGTCAAGCACTATCTTGGCAAGTTTGATGACAGCCACGTGGTAGCAATGATCCATCTCAAGTGGTTGATGGTAACTTGCGTCGTGCCGCGACGTTAAATCAGGCGCTTCTTGGGAGGCAACCCATGTATTTTTCTTCTTTATTTTTTGATTTTCTTCTTAGTGTAGGATTTACTTTTAGACTAACTGGCTGTGAGATGTGTGTATGGATGTTTGATGCAGTGCAGGACTAAGTTGGAAAAATTTGGCACTCTCTCAAGTTTGGACCGCTGCCACGCTCCATTTTACGCGATCGCGGTGGCCTTACCGCAGAGGCGGAATTTTTTCGCGGTCAGCGGTGCTAAAAGGTCCAATTGGGGACGAGGACAGATTAAACTGACCCCAGCAGTTCGGAAGTCAATTGGGGAAGTGAGGAAGAATATCAAAGCTGCAGATAGAGCTACTTCCCAATCCACGGGAAGTGAGGCTGACCGCTGAGCCCACTTTGGCCTCGCGGGGCGGGCCCCTGTGGTTGCTAGATGGAGCTAAGCATGCGCCCTTCCGGGAGGTCTCGGAGTCTGATTCAGTGCCTACTCATGTTGCTGACTTCCCGGGAAGATTCCGTTTGAGAGATGAACCTACACTCCCAGCCTCTCCTACTTCTCTTGCTGCCTCTTCTGCTGAGTAGTCTGATGGCTTAGCAACGGGTAGTGAATCTTGAGCTTCAACCTCACCTACAGCTTCGTCACCTAGACAGGATCCGTAGATGATGAGGTACCGGATGAGGAGGGAGGGGGTGTGACCCAACCCGGGGGAGTGGAAAGAACAAGAAACCCTGAAGTGTGGCGAAGGAGGTTTGTCAGTGCCACAAGTTCCAGGAGTGGTGGCCTCTAAGCTCACTTATTCATGAGCTCCAGTTCATAAAGCGGGATCTCCTGCCTCACAACCCCAATGTGAAACGGCATTTCAATGAGCGAATGGGATGGGATTACTTCACTAGTAAGGTTTGGGATGCCAATGAGCACTTAGTCAAGGAATTCTACGCCAATGCCTCCCACAACAAGAAGGATACAAAAGTGACTAAGGTGCGGAACTTGAAAGTGAAGTTTGATGGAAAAAAAAATCAATGAATACCTGGGCTTCAATGATGAAGATGAAACTTTATACTTGGAAAAGGTGGCATTGGATGAGGCTTGCCGCCCGTGGTTGGCATCATACCTGGCTCTCCTAGATACCACCCCAGCATGGTTGACAGCAAGGGTTCCTTTCTTGAGGAACACCCTAAACTTTGAGGCGAAGGCTTGGGAGACTTTTGTATGCAGCAGGCTAGACCCCACTACCCATGAAAACACCTTGCTGGTCTCCCGGGCGATATTAGTGGCAGCTATTATGGAGGGGTTCCCGATCAACGTCGGAAATGTCATGTCACGGGTGATCACCAGAGTGGTCAATAAGGGTGATAGATCGTACCCATTCCCGAACTTCCTTACCATGTACTTGGAAGATCAGGAGGTGGAGAAAAGAAACATTGATGTCAAGGTATAACCCAAGTTGCCCTTTTCATGACAGCCTGAAGAGTCTAGACAACCCCAAATCCAAGGAATTCAAGGGCAAAGCTACTACTTCTACTGGCCAGTCTGAAGAGCCAGTAGTGGTAGTCACTACTTCACAGCCTCCGACTGCCATACCAGCTCCTACCTCCGGACCATCTACTTCCATGCCTTCAGAAATTCCATCCTCCTCAGCATACCCATTGACGGCTCACAGGTTGAACCAAACACTCTCCAGTATCAACAACTGGATGCAGGCAGCAACTTCTAAGTTGTTTGTGCTATCTAGTTCAGTGGCAGCCCAGTCAGTGCCCCCACAGCCACAGGTGCCAGCTTCGGTAGAGGAGTCTCTCAAGGAGCTTCTGGACAACCACAAGAAGCTCCTGGAGAACAAAAAGATTATAATGGAGGCTCTAGCAGTTCAAGGAAATCACTTCAGAAGCTGAGTGAACAGACAAAGAAGCTGAGAAAGACTCGGGCCTCGAAGGAGTCGGTGAAGCAGTTGAGGGGAGAGGTAGAGAAGATGAAGTCAGCTGGAGACCTACCATTGGAGTTACTATTACAGAACCAGCCTCCAGCAGCTCATACTGAGCAGGTTCAACAGCAGGAGATTGAGACAACGCCCAAGAGGAGGAGAGCGATGCCCCAGGTGGATAATGCAGAGATTGAGCTTGAGGAGACGGAGGGTGTTGCTTCTGGCCAGCCACAAGCCCCCTTGACAGATGATCCAGGTGCCCAGCACAGGACCCCATCCAGCCACAGGACCCCATGCAGACGGAGGATCCATAGGGAGTTTTCTTTACTCTCTATCTTTCTTTTTGAGCTTATTTTTGGTTAGTTAGCATTGAGGACAACGCTAGCTTTCATTTGAGGGGGTGGCCCTACTTTGATTTGGTAGTTGGTTTGTAAATATGACACTATTTTCTTTCTTTATGCTTATTTTTCACTTTTGGTATGTATATAACTTTACCCTTTAATTCACTTTTCCTTACTTTTCTATCTTGGTCTGTATATAAAGTTACTCTCTCATGTATATATTTATTCACTCTTATGTATATTCATCTAAACCCTCTTTTGTACATATTCAGTTTACTTTCCGCATTTTACTTCATAGCTTCTTTTGCAATTTCCCTTAATAGTATAGCTTCTTATTTCATTTAATAGCTTCTTTTTCGGTTCGTAGCTTCTTATTTACAAGTTTCAATGATCAATAAGCCTTTGGTTTTCTTAATGCCACGGTTCTTTCCAAAGGTGGAGTTTGTGTGAGCCGAGTGGCTCTTCCCGATGATGGATGTCATGACAACCTTCTTAAGGGTTTGAGTCTGTTTTTCTTTTTGTTTTTGTGTAAATAGTAGTTAGTGAGCAATGGTGCCTTAGGCAAAGCTTCACTTGGGCCTAACGCATTTACCTTTGACCTTTTGGTTAAAAACAAATTTGTGTATATAGGATGGAGATAGTTGTGACCTTGAGACTCTTGTGTTGGCTAAACAATCATCGAGTGGTTTCTTGGAACCATTTCTGTTGCTCAAATCTTAGCTAAGGTTGTTGTTGGCCCCCGACTCTGCTCTTTACCAATCCTATAGCTTGTGTGGTGAGGTATTGATTTGCAAGTCCAAGTCCCGTGCCAATGAGTCCAGAACTTGCCCTGAATGTTTGTCTAGGCGAAATCCTAAGTGAAGCTTGACTTGAGAAGTGATTATAGGCTCTCCTTGATCCTAATTGAGACTTGAAAATATCCATAGCCTACCAATGATGATATCCCTAGCCAACCCCATTGAGCCATAGCCTATCTTTCAATAACCATGATACAAGCCTTTATTCGTTCTAAAATGACCCTCTCTTGGCACCCTATCTTTCCTTAGGACAAGGAAAAAGCATAAGTTTGGAGGGAGAGACGAGGAATACAAAAGTGATAAAAGGTACAAAATGAAGAAAAGGAAAGGCAAAAAGAAAAAGAAAGAAAAGACAAAAAAAAGTCAAAAAGAAAGTGAACAATGTAGAGGAAATGAAGGGATTCAATAAAAGCAAAAGATGAAAGGCATGGACAGGTTGGGAAGGAGAAAAAGAAATGAAATGAACAAGAAAGAGTGACAGTGTGTCTCTCTAACTCCTAAAGAAGAAGTAAATGACTCAAAGAGTCAAGAAAATGTGTGCCAAAATGAAGCAAACGAAGTGCTTAAGGGAAGATGAAACCTTCTTAGACCAATATATCCTACCCTGAACCAAAAGCCTTCATTACATTACCACAAAAGCCCTATATGATCTTGAGTTGGGTGAGCTTACATTAGTGGTTACTCACATAAGGGGCAAGCTTATGGTACTTAGAGCCGGACTTGTGACCTTCCTTGAGAGAGATGAGTGTGTTTTCTACAATCCTCGTTCTGAGTGCTACAATCTAAAAGTAAGGTTTGCTCATGGAGAGTTGAGGAGTATGAGTTTGGTTTCCACAACGACCAATGTAACAGAAAGAGTTTCCTTGATGAGTTGAGTCAACTCTTGATGCTTTTGTGTCGCACTATAGCCATGGTGCTAAAAGGTTGTGTATTGTTGATAATGTATTTGAGTTGAGGGTAATTGTTAGTCCCAATTGATTCTTGATGAGGTTACTTTAGGACAGCTGAATTTCCTTTCTTTTATCTTGAGGAGGTGGGAATTACTTTGTTTGCTTGAGGACAAGCAAAAGCTTAAGTTTGGGGGAGTTGATAACTAGAGATTCTAGTCTATTTTATGCTCCTTTTTGCCTGAGTTTTGCATTAAAAGTGAGTACAAGTATTACCCAAAGCTAACTTATTGTGCTTGCTTGCAGTGTTTGGTCAAAAAGGGACAAAGAAGTCAAAACCAGCTCAAAAGGAGTGAAACCTGCACAAGTAAAAGCTGAGTCAACTGACCGCTGCAGCGGAAAATCAACCGCGGACGCGAAGGACCTACCGCGACAGCGGTCCTTTTTCCGCGGTCCGCGGTGGCAAGATTCAGAGAGATGATATTTGAGGCTTATTAAGTCACCGCTGACCGCGGTGCTTTTATGCGGCAGCGGTGCCACCACCACATCCGTGGTCCTTTTACCACGGTCCGCGGAGAGGAGGTTCAGAGGGCCTGAAGATTGAGCTAAAGTTGAAGACCGCGGTCCGCGGTTGATTTTATGCGGCCGCGGTAACCTCACCGCTGCAGCGGTCCATTTTTTGCTGTCAGCGGTACCTCCGTCAGGGGCATTTTTGTTCGAAAAATTTAGCTGTGTATAAATACTACTTTTTCAGATTTTTTGGTTATCTTATCTGTAGCTGAGCACGTGAACGCCGTATTTTACCTATTTTGAGTAATTTTATAGCTTATTTAGTAATTAATCTTAGAATCTTATCTTGTAATTACATTTTATGGGTTATTCTTCATCTAAACCTATGATTTCTTCTTCAATTATGAGTAGCTAAACCATTAGCTAGGGTTGTGGCTCAACCCTAGTGTAGGTATTTAATGGGTCTCTTATTTTAAGGCTTAGATATTTATGGGTGAATGATATTTGGCCTGTTTTGTGCTTTTAATGTTGAATTGGTGGTTGCAAACACTAATTTGTGCCTTTTTGACTTAGGCTCTTCTTGAGAAAGAGAGTCCAAGTTTAGGAAATTCAAGCCAACAAGGAATTGGGGTGTATTCTATCTCATTCAAGAGATTGATAGCCCCAATTAAAGGGTTAAACCTAGAGATTGTAATACCCGACTTGAGCCAACTTTGCTTGCACAAATTTGAACACCCAATTGGACTTGAGAAAGCCAATTAGGGCAAAGTCGCTCAAACTACCGAGAGGTATAGAGTGAGTAGTTTCGTGCATTGGCTATATCATGATCCTAGCAATAACAATTGGCCCTAAGTTTTAGATCCCGTTAGATACTCACCTAGGAGTAAGTCACTTCCCTAGTGCCTCTTTACCAATTTAGAAAATCCTACAAAAATATCTACTTAGCTTAATTTCGTGCATCATTAGTATTAAATTAGAAGTAACAAACAAACAAGATTGATTGGAAGTGCAATCAAGAACATTGCACATTGCTAGGTTAGATAGGAATCCAATTCCAAACCTTTCTTAGCTCTCTGTGGATTCGATCTCGACTTACGGGTAAAAGCTACATTGACCGCTCTTTCCACTCTATAGTGGTGTAGGGTTGGCTTCGATCACTTCTCCTTCGGGCCCCTTGTCATTATCAGTCCCGCCTCGGCTGCCTTCATCATCGTCGTCATCATCGAAGGAAACAAGCAACCTGGCATCGGCTTCAAGCACCTTAGCTTGAGATATCTCTACGGAGAGGTCAAACCTCGAGCATGGATTTCCTGGAGGGTCTCCCTCCGAGATTGGCACTTGGCTAGATCATTACTCCACCGCGCTCGATCGACGGCCTCCCTCAGCTGAGTTTGGGCAGCCTCGGTATCAGCCAGGTACACGGCTATGTACTTGTCAGCTAAGACCTCGCCTTTCCGACCTCCGCCTTGGCCTCAGCAAGCTCGACTTCAAGCTCCTCGATCCTTTTGGCCTGGGCTGAGCTTTTCTCTTTAATACTCCAAAGTTGGATCTTGGCCGACGACAATTTGTCCAAGGTAGCCTCTTTCTCTATAGCGAGGCGGTCCATGTTCTCCTTCCAAGGATGACAGTCAACTTTGATTTGATCGACTTCCCCTCGGAGAAGCTCGATCCTTTCCTGAGATATAGAAGTATTAGCCTCCACCATTGGGTCGAGTCCGTACTCTTTCAATAGGATAGTTACCTACTCGTCTAGCTCGGCCTCTTCCTTACGAGCCTTGGCCAAATCCGCTCGAAGGTCCCTGAGCTCTTCATCCTTTTGACCGCAAAGGAGCTTCAAAGCGTTCCTCTCCTCCGAGGTCTTCTGGAGCTCGACCTCGCATTAGCTCAGGTCGGCTCGAGACTTGGTAAGAGCCTACATAAGAAGAAAGATATAAGTTAGGCTAAAGGGAGAAGAAGGAAAAAAAATTGCAGCAACGTGGATTAGTACTTACTCGAGATAAAAGGCATTGGACCTCTTCAAAAAAGGTAGACGCATCATTGAGATCAGCGGCATCATCAACCCCGGTAAAGCAATCCCGAAAGGAATCCTCTTCACAAGGGACTCCACCTATGTCGGGGATCTGTAGAGCCCGAGCATCCCTTATAGACTCCTGAGAAAAGGCCGGTAGAGAAGGAGAGTGACCTAGTGTCAGAGCCCCGAACGAGTCGCTCGGGGCACTCTGTTCAGCCTTAGGGGTCTCAGAACCGATCCCCTCCGGCATACTTGTGATGGCCGAGGGATAACCTCAACCTCGAGCGATTCGGGGGTTTGGCCCGAATCTTTCTTCGAAGCCTCCTCATCACGAGGCAGGGTCTCGACAATCGCCTCCGACTTGGAAGGCTTGGCGACCTCTACCGGCTTCCTTGCTCGAACCACCAGCCTCGAATCATCGCCCTCATCTTCCTCTTCTTCTTCCCCCAGCTGGTGGGCCGACTCAACAGTCACGACTCTGAGCCCCTCTTCTTCTTGTTATCTTTCCCCGACGTCGGAATCGGGGACTCGGCCTCTTCCCCAGGCGGGGGCGGCCTCATGTCAGTAACATCTCCAAGGCCTGCATAAAAGAGAGTCAAGTATAAGAGAAACGTTACAGAAAAAGGCATCGAAAGCTTACAGGATAAACTTACCATGATTCTTGGCTTCCCATCTGCCCTTTGCCAAGTCACGCCAGCAGCGCTCAGCATGGGAGGAAGTCGAGGCCAATTTCCGAACCCAGTCTTTGAGATCGAGGACCACGTAAGGCATCCAAACAACCGCTACATAATAGATGAAGGCATTACTCAAAGCGAAAAACTGAGTACGAAGACTAATGAGCAATACGTCACTTACGATCGGGGTTCCACTTCTCGGGGAACGGCAGTTTTTCCTCTGGGATGAGGTTGCAGGTCCTCACCCTCACGAACCGGCTCATCCAACCCCGGTCCTTGTCCTCATCGATGCTCGCGAAAAAGGACTTCGTTGATCGGTGTTAGAGCTTGATTAATCCTCAAAAAAGTCGAGGTCGATACAACCGTATGAGGTGGCTAAGAGTGAATTCCAACCCCTCGACCTTAATAGAAAAGAAGAGGAGAATGATCACTATACGCCAGAACGAGGGATGAACCTGGCCGAGGGTGACCTGGTACCTTTTGCAAAAATCGACGATAACTAGGTCAGGAGGACCCAATGTGAAGGAGTAAGTGCAGACACTTAGAAACCCCTCCCACATGGGTGGTAATACTCTCCTCGGGAGCGGGGATTCGTACCACGACCTCGGTCCCCCAGTTACAGTCTCTCTTCACAGCCTTGAGATGGCCCGCCTTTATCGAGCAAATATATCTCGACACGTGTTCACATCGGCCAGGGACAGATGGAGGGTTCTCGACTTTGAAGTCGGATTTTAAGACACAAGCGCCGGGAACGTACTCGTGAGGGAGCAGTTCCACCGGTGTTTTGTCACCGGCCGGCCGGGAAGAAGAGGAAGAAGCTTTCTCCTTTTGCGGGACAGTCTTGCAGGTTTTCGCCGTTGATTTAGGTAGAAGGAAGCGGAAAGAGATGAAAATTGGTATTTTTGGTGCTAACTAAGTTGATTCAATGGGTGGTGAAAGAGAAGATAGGGAGAGAGTAAGGAACTTAGAAAACTTGGTGGAGGCGAAAGTAAAATTTGATTCAACCAAAGAGCCTGAATTTATAGATTCACGGCGACGGTTCGGTGGTGCTAGTAGCCGACCATCATTGGCAAGCATTAATGGTTTGGGAAACTGTACTGACGGGACGTTTCGGTCACTTCGATCGCTTACGTCACGGGGATGACATCATTATCAGGGTCTCCAGAAAATCGAGGCTCAAGTCGTTTCTTATCGTTTTACTCTGTGGAAATCGGGGCTACCTGATTTCATTCCTTAGTCGAGATAGGAACGTCACGCCAAAGAGCTAGGACGTGGAGTCCGGGTCGAGGTCGACCTCGATTGCTGACGGAAAGAGGCAGACTTCAAGTGACACCAGCATGGCTTGATAACAGAAAAGGCGAGATATCCGCGATTGGTCATGAATCGTGGCGTGAATCTCGGAACGGATCGATCTACATCAGTTAATTAGATGTTAATATGATTTCCTACTATAATTAGAAGTGTACCTTATTTAGGACTCCTCTATTATATAAAGAGAGATCCCATTCATTTGTAAGGGGCATCATTGTTCACCGATAAGAATATATACATTCATTACCTTCCTGCTATTGCACTTACTGTTCATCGGAGTTGCTTTATTTTTTACTACTCTTGTCGTCCCACCTCGAGGCTATCCCAAGTCGAGGTTGAGACCTGGCCATCACATTGGTTTGATTAACTTTAATCTCTAATTTAGTCATTTATTTTCTTGCTTATCGATTGGTATTGGACTAAATCACGTATTCTTAAAACCACAATATAAGTTTAATTGTTATCCGAATTTGAGGGTATTCTGTGGTAAGAAAATATAGATTCCAAAAAATATGTGAGTTAAACAAAAAAATTATCAAAGCCATGTGTTGGAATTTAGAGTTGTAACTACGACAGAAAAAATAGAATTCCGGCCAAGCTTGTTGCGTATGTGGTTGGACAAAATGAATTTCTCAAAACACGATTTAATTTCAAAAAATGCCATGTGTTTAAATTTAAAATTCTAACTATATCGAAAAAATAGAGTTACTAACAAACAATACAAGCCTGTCCGAAAAGGTGATTCAGAAATTCCCTGGTTCAAAAAGGAAAAAAAAAACCTACGTAATTATTTTTAAAAATACCACGTATTAAAAAAAATTCAAGTGTTTGGCTCAAAGAACACTCTCATCACTATTTTTGGATGTCCGTGGTCCATGCAATGAGCCAAGCTAATAGCGTCGTGCCATGTCAGTGTCACTACAATTATTTAAGCACTTCCTGAATGCCTTTGCCTAATTGGCACGTGGAGGAAGCAGGAGTGACTTAAAACAGAGCCCTCTAATTTGCTTCTTTCATTTGACTTCGCGTTTTGTAAAACCATCCCATCAAATCCTTAATTAGTTGCAGTCGTAGAAACGTGGTTTATATGTCCCATTGTTTTTCTTTTCTTTTTGTAGGTAAACAGTGACAACAATAACTAATCACGTTGTTATAAATTTTAGCACATGTAAGTTGTTCTTACAATATGAGATGGGTAAACCTATGTTTTAGTATACTTAAAAATTTAGGAACATCACAAAATTGTATAAACGTGAAACTTTACCTTTTGTATATTGTAAGATGATGTTAAATATACTGCTAATATTGCAGATATATATGTTTAAGCAAGTCAAATAGATTTTGAGCTGATCTTGCGATGGTTCCAAACGTATCTCATATCAAAATTTAGACTTATGTTCGACATACTATTCAATCAAGGTCATGAACTAAAAAGGTCAAAAGCGAATTTCTTGGGTAACTCTGCTGAATGGACAGACATAACAACATTGTTTTTCAAACTATTTCCATTTAATTACTCCTATAATTCGTTATAATGGTAGGTAAATCCTTTGATCAACCATTTGTTATAACAATAAAATATTATTGCTATTTTTCGAGGAGAATTTGGTTGAGCTATAACAGATGAATAACATGCATTTAAATGATTTTCTTCTTCATTCCTCTTGTTCTCTTTAACTTGGATTAATGTTTACTCTACAATGGCTTTTGTGACACGTATTTTGAGCTAATGAGCTCTATATTGATTTTTTGACTTACTTTGTAACAGAAGTACTATAAAGTAAGAAGATAATACTCTAATTGTTATACTCAAATGAAAAAAAAAATTGAGTCTTCTTTCACATGCCTATATATAATATTGTTCATAGAAAAATGAAGACATTTCCCTAACAGAAAGATGTTTTTCGAAAGTGAAATTAATAAAAGCTTACTTAAGATTATTCAACAATATTAATATCTCAAGAATAATTAAATAGATTGGTTATATATATATATATATTATCAATAAGTAAAAGATATTAGAAGGAGTTAACTGTACAATATAATTAACATTTTTGCGTCCAAAGTCTTTAGTAACTATTCAGCTTTAGGCCCCGTACTCCACTGAGCCGCCAGATGATCTTAGCATAGAGTTGGTGATGTATTAATAGTTGGAAAAAAGTCCAATATAAAAACAAGTCAAATGGGACAAAGAAACATTCAAAACTAATCTGCGCGTAATTTTATTTCTTGTTTCTAAAGTTTTTGTCTTCCCTGTCTAATTCCTTTTCAACCAAAGGTGATTGGGAGTGCTTACGTTTTTGGAGATTTACTTTGTTACTATCTTTGACAATCCTTGTAACAGCTTGGTCCTCAGAAGGGAAAGTAAAGGAGTAATACGGATCGTTTCCTTAGTCGCGTAGTTTGCCAAGTAAAATAAAACTCTTCAGCACATTGTTATACTTCAAAGTAATTGACAAAGTGGCAGAGATTTGTTTAGTACTTTATTGTCAAACTAAAGTAAACGCCCCTCTGAAGTATGACAAAAATGAACAAGGTTTTCTCAAAAAAGTGTATGTACATCTTTTGCTTTCATTTCACATTATGTCAGACTAATTTGAACACTCTTGTTGCTTAAAATTGTGTATACCCTTTAAAAGGGTTTGTTAATTGGTTCAAGGTGAAGCCTGGTCCAAGCTTAACTTGTACAGCCATGAAGGTCGAAATAGGGAGAGAGAGAACAATCTAGAAGAAGGAGAAACAGAAAATGGGAAATGAAACCTCAAATATTATTAACATTTGTAAAGAGTATATATACACAGCCTAACTAATTAACTAAAACTAAATGTCTAGCCTAGCCTCTAACTAACCACTTTACAACAAACTAGCCACTTTACATAATTAGGCAATAATCTCAATAATACCCCCCCCCTCCCCCCTCCCCCCTCAAGTTGGTGGTGTGGAAAACATTGCCAACCTGTGCAAAGCTGCTGAATGCTTGACTCTTGTCAGGGCCTTTGTTAGAACATCTGCAAGCTGGTTTGTAGTCCCCACATGGTGCAATGAAATCAATCCCTCCTATACTTCCTATAGCTTGCTTCTCACAAAATGGCAATCAACTTCTATATGTTTGATTCTCTCATGGAATATAGGATTCCTGGCTATGTGCGTAGCAGACTGACTATCACAGAACACTGCAATAGGCTTGGGAAAAGATGATGTGAGTTCTTCAAACAATCTACTAAGCCACACCAGTTCTCCCACTACCTTTCTTAAGGATCTGTATTATGCTTCTGCAGAGGATAGGGAGATGGTATCCTGCTTCTTGGACTTCCAACTAACTGGATTGCTCCCCATCAATACAAGGTAACCACTGACAGATTTTCTGAAATCTGGGCATGCTGCCCAATCAGAGTCACAATATGCTCTGATTGTGTAATCTTGATCCTTAGACAAGAGTATGCTCAAGGTGGGGTCCCCCTTCAAGTATCTAAGCATATGAAAAGCTTCTTTTAAGTGAGGTTCTCTGGGGTCATTCATGAACTGGCTTAAGTGTTGCACACTGTAAGCTATATCTAGTCTAGTATTGGTGAGGAAATTGAACTTCCCTATCAATTTTCTGTAGTAAGTGGGGTCTGGTAATCTTTCTCCTTCCTTAGCTTTAAGTTTCACAGTGGGGTCCAATGGAGAATTGAAGCTGCAGTGATCCACGCATTGGTATTCTTTCAACAGGTCAAGAGTAAACTTTCTCTGGGAAATTATTACACCATCATCCTTGTAGAGAACCTCCAGTCCTAAGAAGTAATGTAGCCTCCCCAGATCCTTTATTTTAAAGTTATTGTTCAAGAATGTTTTTAACTCTGTGATCTCCACAGCATCAGTTTCTGTAACTACAATATCATCAACATACACTGCTATGTAAACAGAAGAGTGCTCAGTTTTCTTTAAAATAAAGAATAGTCATACATTGACTGTGCATAACCCTTTGAGCATAAAGCTTCAGTTAATTTAGCATACCATTTCCTGCTTTCCTATTTCAGGCTATAGAGAGATTTGTTGAGTTTGCAAACCAAACCTGGTTTGTCAACTGCTAAGCCCTGCGGGACCTCCATGTACACCTCCCTTTCTTCACAACTATAGCTATTAGGCATCTCACAGTTGTCATTTTAACTACTGGGGAGAAGATTTTTGTATAATCAATTCCAGCTTGTGGAGTATATCCCTTTACAACTGATCACGCCCAACTCTAGTCCTAAAAAGGATAAGCGACCGCTGCAAATATAATCCGGTCTAAAAGTCCGGAGTCGAATCCCACAGAGAACTAAGGTTTCGTTGTAATTATTCAATATCGCAAAGAAGACAAGTTTGAACAATTTCTAAATTATAAAAATTGAGATTTATATTTCTAACTAATTAACCAACAAATACTATAAAACGGTAAAATTATCAACTAATGAGACAAAGGTTTGGAGACTAAATTAAGGAGGTTTAGAGTTATGATTTCCCCAATTGTTGATTTCATTAGTTGTATGTTTCTTACAGCTTTGACTTAGTTGCCTCTATCAATCATGAACTCTCCAGCTATCATAAATCTCTCTCAAGCAATTATGATAATTTACTAGACGCACTCTCTCAAGCTAGGCTAGCTAGATTCACATTACAGTTCACTTAGATCGCACCCGAGGTATCGTTATCTCTAATCCAACCTCTAAACCCTCGGTTATGACTCTCGCCTATACTCCGGGAGTGATGTTGTTCAAACAACTATCTAAATATGCACTCTCTCTCAAGCAGATACATAATAAATAGGAACGGCTAATTGAGGATCCTTTCAATTAACCAAAATCAAAACGTAGTTGAACAAATAGAGATTAACAACTAACTCAAAACTATATTAATATAACAACCAATTCATCCCCAAAAGGTTCCATCAAAATCCTAGAAAACGAATTAGCTTTTCATAAAAGTATGTGAAAACACAATACTCCAATTCATAACCAACAATAAAATAGGAAGAAGAAGGGGAAAAACTCGTAGTTGAATCTTCCTCCTTGCTCCTAGCGTGTTCTTGCCTCCAAGGGTGTTGTCTAACCCTAAAGTAGTGTCTCTCCCTTCAAAGTGGTATTTTAGGATGTATATATATGACCTAGGGTTGATGATGGGCGGAATTCTTCAATCCAACTTCGGATGGGAGAGCTGGAATCCGCGTCTGCCTTCGCGTCTAGACGCGGACTTTGACGCGGATCCGCGTTTGCCTTCGCGTCTAGACGCGGACTTTGACGCGGATCCAGCTTTTGAAATTCTTCCATTTCGCGAAGCGCTCCGTGCCTTTGCTTCCCTTCGCTGTTTTGTGCCTTAACTTTTCTCCTTTTTCGCGTCCGATTTCGTGCCACGCACGAGAATAGACGAGCTCCCACTCCTTTAATTTCTTCTTTTTGTGTCGAATTGTCATTTTTTGATAATTTATCATCCAAACTCGTTCCTACACATAAGAAACACATAATGAGTATATTTCACTTTGAAAATCATGTAATCTCCCACGACACACACAAGAATTAATATGCAAATATACTCAAAAATTTGCATTTTTCATCATTTATCAACACCCCACACTTAAACTCTTGCTCGTCCTCGAGCAATCAAACTACACTTTTTTTATAGACAGGACCTTTTTAAACAATTCTCCTAACTCATCACACCAAGAGTATTTAAAATAGACTAAGCACAAAAGCATAACATCTTCACCTCAAGATTTGACTCATAAGTACCACGCATTATTCACAACTCACCCACTTACTCTAACATAGAGGTCACTGACATTACCTTTCCTTCATGAATCAAGTGCCCTCACACAACAAAAAAGAGTAGTTCCACACAATAAAATTTAAGAACACTTAGGAACTCAAGATAGAAAGAATTCACTCACTCTCAGAAATAACATTCATATGCCACAAAAGATGCACCATAAGCTTGCCCGTAGTGTACTACTCCACTAATCGAGCTCATCCAATCTAGGATCAATTAGGACTTTATTTGGTTGTAATATAGGTTACGGGACGGGTAAGAGTGACTACACCTCCCTAAGCACTTTAATACATATACTTTAACATTCAAACCCCATACTTATGTCAAACCAAACTCCACCTTCACATCAATGAATATTACCCCATACTTTTTTAAGCACAATTACAGCAAGAGTCACCACTTATTAAAGAAATACTTTTTTTTTCACAGCAATACAACTATATTTTTTTTTCCAATTCAAGTGGCTCTTACTTGTTCAAAACAGTGCACCTTTCTCCTGATTTCATTAGTTCCACTTAAAAGCCAAACCAACCACCCCACACTTTAACTTTTATATAAATCATCACAATTCAAGTGCTTATGAGAGGTTAAAAGGTTCAAATAGATAGTCCATTCAAACAATTGGGTAAGACTTGTAATGTGGTTGCCAAAGAAACAGGATTACAGGCTCAAAGGGGTTAACTACGATACATAACAATTAGGCAGGTAAAATATACATATCTGGCTCAACAAAGAAATGCCTATATCACTTCCTAGACTGAATAAAACTACTATTTCGCTTTGCAAACACACGGGGCAAGTTCTAGGCATCAAATGCAATGCACAGAATAACACCCAAACCTCACACACACATGGCACATAACTCACTCAGGATTGGTTTCATCAAGACACTCTAGTCAAAGCAGTTAAGCAAAGTTAAGATCATACAATTTAAGGTACTTATACAAGAGTCAAAAATTGAGCCTAAGCGTCACAACCAAAGTACTCACTATTCTCAAGGCATAACAAAGTCAAGAGATATTGCTTCAATTCAAAACACAAAACAATGACTCCTATTCCTAAAAAACCTAACTACACCCGGTTCAAATAAAACCCTTGGAAAAGAGCCGCGACACAAAGAAAAACCAAGGGGGAATTATTACACTACCTACAAAGAAAATCTTTTTTTTTTCTTTAGACTTAAATCCCTCAAGGAAATTGTCTAATAGATCCATCGTCGGGAAAAGTCCAATCTTTTAGAAAAAAAACTATTTAATTAAACTAATACAGCTAAAGTAGCATGAAAAGTTACCCAGACAATCTCACCACCCCACACTTAAAGTTGTGCATTGTTCCCAATGCACAGCATAACCATAAGAGGGTAAGAGAAACTCCCTGGTAGGCCAAAGGCCGAAGCACTAGTAGTTCATGGGGTACTCAGACTTCTCCCAGGCTTGGTCCTTCGTGCGGGTACCTCACACTTAGTTCCAACCATTTGATTTGCTGTTGCATCCTTCCAATACCTTTGCTTTCCATGCTCCTAAAAAAAATAAAAAAGTTGACACTATAAAAATAATACAATTAAAAAAAATAAAAAATAAAAGAAAGCAATAAAGCTGGGCTGCCTCCCAACAAGCGCTTGATTTAACGTCGCGGCACGACGCGAATCACTTTTTGCCTCCACCTCGAGCTTATGAATTGAACCCCCAATTTTGATTCAAGCTTATGATTATGGTCATGGGGCGGTGGAACGAATCTAACTGGCCCAAGGAAATAATGTGGTATTCTGCACTCCTTGGCCTTTGTATGAGGTATGTAATCCTGACTTTCTGGCAAGAAGAATTCCGGAATATATGCACCTTGTTCCTCATTCCTTGACTCTTCGATTGGTTTAGATGACTCTATTTTCCATATCATCATCCAAACATAATGTGGAAAAATGCTTGGAGTGTGGACCAATGCGCTCAAACACATGAACTTCAGGACTCTCAACATCCTCAACATCAGTGATACTATAGTCAACAAAATTTATATCCTCAAAGTCCTTAGCTGGCTCTAGTCTCACTTCTTCAACATTGACATCCTCAAATTGTGGTTGGCTGGGTTGTTGATGTTCTACTCTGACCTCCCCAATTAACACCTCAAATTCATGCTCTTCTTGGCTACTATCCTCAATATTGGCTTGTTGAGCATTAAAAGCTCCAACCGCTTGACTCAATTGAGCCTCCAACTTGCGAATAGTTGCTCTTGCCTTTCTATGTGCAATTGTTTCTCATTGTTTTGTTCCAGAAGGCACTTTAGCATATCCTTGATCTCCTTCAAGTCCGCATTTCCAGGTTCTTTGTTCCTATTAACTTCACAAGAAAAGGTAGAACCATCATAGTAAGGGGTTGGGGGAAAATAAGAAATATAAGCACAACCATGAAGGTGACTATTTTTACCACCACACACATCACACACATTCCACAAATAAGATTGAGTTGGTGCACATAACTCGCTCTTAGGAACGTTTTGAAAATTTTGCCACGGGTGGTTTCCTTCACAATATGTATGGAGATCAATAGTAGAATTATCTACACCTAAATTCCCATAATTCCAAGATGCCATGTTTCTCAAATCGATAGTTATAAAAAAAATACAAACAAAAAAAATAAAACAAAATAAAAGTTCAAACTCGTAACCTAGCAATATATATAGCTACAACTACACTGTTAGTTCCCCGGCAACGGCGCCAAAATTTCATCACGCCCAACTCTAGTCCTAAAAAGGATAAGCGGTCGCTGCAAATATAATCCGGTCTAAAAGTCCGGAGTCGAATCCCACAGAGAACTAAAGTTTCGCTGTAATTATTCAATATCGCAAAGAAGACAAGTTTGAACAATTTCTAAATTATAAAAATTGAGATTTATAATTCTAACTAATTAACCAACTAATACAATAAAACGGTAAAATTATCAACTAACGAGACAAAGGTTTGGAGACTAAATTAAGGAGGTCTAGAGTTATTATTTCCCCAATTGTTGATTTCATTAGTTGTATGTTTCTTGTAGCTTTGACTTAGTTGCCTCTATCAATCATGAACTCTCCAGCTATCATAAATCTCTCTCAAGAAATTATGATAATTTACTAGACGCACTCTCTCAAACTACGCTAGCTAGATTCACATTACATTCACTTAGATCGCACCCGAGGTATCGTTATCTCTAATCCATCCTCTAAACCCTCGGTTATGACTCTCGCCTATACTCCAGGAGTGATGTTGTTCAAACAACTACCTAAATATGCACACTCTCTCAAGCAGATACATAATAAATAGGAACGGCTAATTGAGGATCCTTTCAATTAACCAAAATCAAAACGTAGTTGAACAAATAGAGATTAACAACTAACTCAAAACTATATTAATATAACAACCAATTCATCCCCAAAAGGTTCCATCAAAATCCTAGAAAACGAATTAGCTTTTCATAAAAGTATGTGAAAATACAATACTCCAATTCATAACCAACAATAAAATAGGAAGAAGAAGGGGAAAAACTGGTAGTTGAATCTTCCTCCTTGCTCCTAGCATGTTCTTGCCTCCAAGGGTGTTGTCTAACCCTAAAGTAGTGCCTCCGCCTCCTTGCCTCTTGTTTCTTTTCCTTGTTCTAAACCCTAAAAACTTATTCTCTCCTCCTTTGGACGAACTAAACCTTTTATAGGTTGAGGGGATTGGTCTTGAACTTCAAAAAGTACCCTTCAGATTTGTTTTTCCGTCTGGACTAGCGCGGCCGCGCTAAGCCAGCGCTAAGGCCGCGCTAGTTGGGTTATATTCTGTCTCCGTCCGTGTCAGGTCCGCAGTCGTAGTTTCAATCGCGTTTTTGAACCTGTTCCGTTTGGAATTTGGAAAAACATAAAATATGAAAGTTGTAGCCCTTTGAGTTAGCTTTCCAACCATATATTGTGGAGCCCAAATGGAGTTCTGAGCAAAACGTTATATCGATTTTACTAGACAGTGCGCGATATGCCTACTCGATTCTTCGTTCGCTCTAACTATCATCCGTTGACCCCCAAACATGATCCCGGCTTAATTCCTTGAGCTTTTACTCAGACTTCAAAGCTCCAAATCACTTGAATTCATTCCATAACATCTACATAGCTCGGAATCACTCCTACAAGGCATAAAACACACAGTTAGCGCAAGACACTAGCGATTAATGTTCAAACTCAATTAAAGTGCAGTAAATTAGAGTGTAATAAGAGACTAAAATACGTAATTATATCCTATCATCAGCAACCAACCTAGCTTTGATTCTTTCTACACTACCATCTGCCTTGTGTTTTATTTTATTCAACCACTTACATCCTATGGCTTTCTTCCCAGCAGGTAAGGGAACTAAATCCCAAATGTGGTTGGCATGTAATGCTTCAAACTCTTAGTTCATAGCTGTTTGCCAGGCAGGATTCATAGCTGCCTCCTCATAAAATGAGGGTTCACTGTCACTGCAGATATACCTCACAAGACTTTGACTCTCTGGATTCACATCAGAGGTCATATGGTGGTTGTTAGAGAATAGTGCATTAAGAGAGAAAGGTGCAGCAGAACTACTGTGAGTAACAGATGGTAATGGTCTTAGTGTAGGGAGTGAGTGTAGGTAGTCTTGTAAATATGCAGGTGTCTTATGTGGTCTTTGTGATTTCCTTAAGACAACAGGTGTGTTGACAAGCTGATGGGCTATTGGCGATGAAGTGTGTCTTGAAGGTTGAGGTGTTTCAGATTGTGGCAAAGGGCTGGAGGGACTCTCATAACTAGTGTTGGACTCAAAGTGTTGGAATTGTCCATGTGTAACACCGGTGCCATTATCACTATCATAAGCAAATACAGTGCCTTCTTGAATCTTATCAATGAATGGAACAAATTAGAATAGAGGGGAATGAAGAGTTGTCAGGTGATATAGAAAAGGGAAACATATTCTCAATAAAGAAACATCCCTAGAAACAGATATTTTCTTAGTGGCAAGACTTAAGACCTTGTACCCTCTGACACCATAGGGATAACCAATGAATATGTGTGGGGATGTTCTAGGTTCAAATTTGTCTCTGTGCACTTTTAATACAGAAGGATAACATAGGCATCCAAAACTTCTCATGTGAGAGTATGTTGGCTTTTTCTGTGAAGTTGTTCAAATGGAGATTTAGGATGACTATGGGAAGAGGTTAATCTATTTAAGATGTAGGTTGCACACAAGATGCATTCACCCCAGTATCTTACATGTAATTTGGATTGGAATAGGAGTGCCCTGGCAGTTTCCAGGAGATATTTGTGTTTTCTTTTCACTATCCCATTCTGTTGAGGTGTGTAAGGGCAGGTATTTTGGTGAATTATGCCTTTGGATTCGAAAAACATATTTGCCTCTATACTAGTGAACTCTGAGCCATTGTCAGATCTGATTGTTTTGAATTTTGTATTAAATTGGGTTTCAACCATAGAAATAAATATTTTTATGACTTGTAATGCATTACTTTTGCATGAGAGAAGGTTAGTCCAAGTGGACCTACTGTAATCATCCACCACTATAAAAAAGTATTTATAGTTATCATGGGTTGCCACATGGTAAGGTCCCCATATGTCTATGTGTAGTACCTGGAAGATTTTTGTGGAAAAATTTGTTTTCTGGGGGAATGGCGGTCTTCCCTGCCTGGCCATTGGACAAATAGAACAAAGAAAGGGTTGCTTTGGAGGAAAAGAGATGGGTATAGAGGTAATCCCTCTCATTTTGACAAAGTGTTCATGCCCAAGTCTATTATGCCACAGAACATTACATCATTATTAGATGATACACAAGAATTCAGACTAAGATTTTTATTATTCAAACATGGAACATCTACAGGTGGAGGAAGACAGACACACTTATTTGTGGACAATGAACTATGTACAGATGAACCAATATGATAGTGTGAGTTGCGTGTGCAGTGAGCCTTATTGCCAACGCAAGAAAGTGAATTGCTAACAACAGAACCTGAATACTTGCTTCTCAGACATTTTGGGCAGAGAAGGTACATCCCATCACAAGACTTACCAACTCCAGAGGCCTCTTATTGAAGGGGCCTGCAGAATGCAAAGATTGTTAGTGAAGTCTACTATACTTCTGGGATTAACACTGGTTAAACCATGAATGGAAATTAGATTGTATTTGAAAGAAGGTACAAATATTACTTTATGTAAAGCCTTTCCAACAATGGGGTCTAGGGACCGATATGATGATTGGCTTAGGTAGGGCGGCCGACCTATTAGGCACAAGTGTTACACTATCAATTTCTGTTACTTTTACTTTATATCCATTTGGTAGGACAACTAGGAGCGGATAGGGTAGTGTTATGACATTGGTTAGTAGTGACTTATTGAAGGTCATATGGTTTGATGCCCCTGAGTCTAAAATTCAGGAATCAGTCTTGTTTTTGAGACATTGACATGACAATTTACCAAAATCTATAGAGGAAGTACAGACTATTATAACTGCAAAGTTCACAGCCCCATTGATAAGATTCGTGAAAGCGGCATTCTCTCCTCCATTTCCAGCTTGAAAGTGTTGGAGCAGAGTCAGGATCTGTCCATAGTGCTCCTTTGACAGGCTGATGTTCTGGTCTTCATTCAAATCGTTTTGTTCTTCTCCCTTGTTGGGTAACATGTCAGAAGACTGATTTCCATGTACATTAGCCACTATTCTCTTTCCTTTGCTAAAGTTCTAGTTGCGATTGAATCCCTGATTCTGGTTGAAATGTTGGTTTGGATTGTGATTTTGATTGCGAGGGTATCCAGAATTCTCAGGATAGCCATGTAGTTTGAAACATTTATCCTTAGTGTGCCCTGGCTTTCTGCAGTAATAACATATAGGTCTTCCCCTTCCATGTCCACCATAGTTGTTGTTGTTAGGTGAATAGTTGGTCCTATAAGTGTTGGGCCTAGAACTAGCAACATTCATAGAGGTTGATTCAATGAACAACTGAGTGTGTGGCTTGATTTTCCTCTGCTTCTCATCTTGTATTAGGAGAGAAAAAGCTTGAGTTAAGTTTGGTAATGGATTCATCATGAGGATGCTTCCTCGAATCACAGTGTAGGTTTCATTCAACCCCATAAGAAATTGTATTAGACGCCTGTCCTGCTCAACTTTGTAGAAATTTTCCTTTGCACCACAGGTACAGTTGCAAGTGCATTGAGACTTTTTACTCAAGGTGCTCAATTCTTCCTAGAGTTTCTTCAATTTGTGTAGTAGTTGGTAATGTCAAGAGTTCCCTGTGATGTATCGTTTATTTCTTTTTGGATTTGGTACAATCGAGCTCCATTTGTCTGCTCATACCTATCTTCTAGTTCAATCTACAGCTCCATAACATCATTTGCATATTCAACACTGTCTGCGATCTCCTTTGACAAGGAATTAAGAATCCATGAAGTCACCATATCATCACATCGTTCCCATTGATGGAATGTGGGTGACTGAGGATCTGGGCGCTTGCATTCGCCATTTATAAACCCTAGTTTGTTTTTCACTGACAGACCTCGCAACACACCACGCCTCCATGAACGATAACCAACACCATTGAAAGGAACAGAAACAAGCATAGCACCGGGATTATCCGACGGGTGTAGATACAAGGGATCACCTGGATCGATTCCGGAATTTCCTGGAACTCCGACATGCACATCTGTTCTAGCCACATCGCTCAAATCATCAACAACCATTAGTGATTGAGGTTAATTGTGTGAGTATTACACTTTGGGAGAAAAAAGCCCCTTCTCAAACACTAAATTAGGGCAAAAATGAAACTACTTTCAACGATCGATTGATTTGGGGAAAAAATCAAAATTGACGGACACAGAGAAGAAAAAGGATGATAGAGAGATGATAGATCGGAACGACTCGCTCTGATACCATGTTAATTGTTCAAGGTGAAGCCTGGTCCAAGCTTAGCTTGTGCAGCCATGGAGGTCGAAATAGAGGGGGGGGGGGGGGGGGGGAGAGAGAGAACAATCTAGAAGAAGGAGAACAAAAAATGAGAAATGAAACCTCAAATATTATTAACATCTGTAAAAAATATATGTACACAATCTAACTAATTAACTAAAATTAAATGTCTAGATGTAACTAACCACTTTATAACAAACTAGCCACTTTACACAACTAGGCAATAATCTCAATAGGGTTGGCGCGTGAAGTATCAACACTAGGCTTCGCTTCCATCTTACTTTACATTTCAACCAAAAAGGATTAAGTTTAACTATTGCACTTACTACCACTCTCTTGCCCAATAAAAGGAATAGAAGTTCATTTACATTCCCGTACACCACTCATCTTTCCTTCCCTTCCCACCTAGAACCATATATAGTGCAAATTTAACCACCCGTCTTTCACTCACATCACTTGTGGCTCAAATTAGTAGCCGGCCTAAAATTCGGTGTCGGACAATTGTCATAATTTAATTTGAACGTGGTTCTATTATTAATAACTTTATAGACGATTCATGCATAATAATTCATGTATAAATAGTCCCTAGATCAAACAAGAATATATTTTTTTTTCCAAATTTTGTCAATGCGGACATGTTAAAAAGGTAACAGAAGCAAGAAATTACTTTGGTAAGATTGAAAGTTTTACAAAGCAAATTTCCATTTTAATTTCGATAGAAATCACAAAATTTGGAGGAGAAATCAAAGGCGATGAACGTAATAGAAGGACGTGGATATGGTAAGCTCCACTCGATTAGTGAACATCACAAAGAGGACCGTGGTCGCCACACGTTCGTCACCCCCTTCACCCCTTTCTCTTCTCTTTATACTTCACATACTTTCCTTCTGATTTTCACCAACCTGAAACCACAGCGAGAAAAAATAGAACCAAAAATTGACAATGGCGTCGGCTATAAGCATGATTCAAGCTGGGTTCTCATGCGGCGGCGCATTATCTTCGTTTACGGCGAGGCCCAGGCGGATGGTGGTTGTTCGGGCTGAAGCTATAAACCCAGATATTAAGAAGGACGAAGCCAAAGTGGTGGATTCTGTTGTTGTCACTGAACTCTCTAAGCCTCTTACTGCCTACTGCAGGTTCTTCTTTTTATTTTTGTTTATAACTAAATTATACTACTCCTATTATATAAAGAGTCAAAGCCCTTTCACTTTTTGTACTGTGGAATATGCCGACAAATATTGTCAGCAGCCTGCAATTTTATAATACTCCAGTAAAGGTTAACTGAAGCAGAGTAGGGATTTAAATAATCTGTTGATAACTGAATACATACTTATATCGCTGTGCACAGGGATAAGGCACAAAGAGGGATGGGTCAATCGACAATATTGTAACCTTTTCATCGTTTTTCAACCTTATTTTATTTGAAAATTCCTTTTGTAGTAACGACTCTTGTACATTCGTAGGAACAGGGATTTGTTCATTTTAGTTTCTGTATTAATACTACCTGCACAAATTATGCTGTAATTTACTAGTTATATTACGTTAATTGTGTTTAATACAAATGATATACCTAGTGGTGGCAAAATGGTTAAAAGAAACCAGTTATCCACCCATATTATCCATTATAAAATGGGTTGAATAATGAATTTTTAAAAATGGGTTAAATACGAGTGATTAACTACTGAGTTTAATTTTTACAAAAGTCATGAATAATATGGATATTCATATTATCTGTTAGTTAACCCTTTTTTTTATCCATATTAAATATGAGTCGGATCGAATAATTTATCCATTTTTGTATTACCCGTTTTCGAACTGCTCATATCCGACCCGGCTCGACCCGACCGTTTGCCACCCTTAGATATACCATATAGAGATCATATGAAGTGATAAAATATAACTCAAAGATATTACTGATAGTATTTTGTCCAATTTAAAATCAATTGCATGCCCTATGACTTAGATTTTAATCAACTAAAGATTCCTGTGACAAACACAAAGTTATGAATAATCTGTCCGAGAGCGAAACAAACTTGAGTTTCTCCAACTTTTGACTTGGGATTAGTCAGTGCTTTCAATGGGGAGAGAGGAATAAAACTTGGTGAGGGTCGCGAGTTCGAGCTAAGTACAATGTGAGTTTCTCTAGTTGGATTTGTTTCACCGCCTTCATTGATTGAGAATGGATAAGAAGCACCACTTATTATCTACATGATAACAGTAACTGATCATTGAACTGGGAAACAGAGTCATAGTTTTCCTCCTTTTATTATTGTGCAGATTTCCTTTTGTAATTCTTGCTAGAATCTTGAAATAGAATATCGTTTGTAGTTTTAGTAAGTGGCTGATTTTGGCTGCAGGTGTTGGAGGTCTGGGACTTTTCCTCTATGTGATGGAAGCCACGTGAAGCACAATAAGGCAACTGGAGATAACGTTGGACCCCTGCTCTTGAAGAAGCAGTAAGCCAGTAAATGGTTATGATATCGTGTTAGTCTGTAGATTTTGAAAACTCTTGAAGCCTGTTTCCCAAAGTATTTTGAGTTCTATCTACCATTTGTTTGAAATGAGATGTTCTTTCCAGGTGAATGTTCATTGTAAGAGTTATTTATCCCTTTTCTGCAGTAGTGTTGAACTTGATCTCATTGTGATTTCAACCATGATATATAATAGAAACTTATCCAATCTCATGAAACATGAATATTATTACCAGACAGGGTTAGATGAGAGTGATGACTTAACAAGCCATACCATTCGAAAATAGTTATTGGTTTAGCTGATACAATTAATCCAATATGGTTGTACCAAGATTTTTCACAATCCCTTATGGCTGTTAGTAGCTGCTATTTAGGTTAGGCTTTCAGTGGCAGTCTCTATGGCTTATTAAAATTGATAGCTTAAGAAGAAGCTGGTCTCTCAGAGTCTTGGTTAAAAGGCATATTTAAATGCTAAGAAAGAGTTGAGTAATTTTTCTTTCTGGAGTAGTCGATGAAGATACTTTAGTCCTACTAAAGGTAAGATATGAGCTCATAGTCTTGAACCTGCATCCCTTGTTTAACCAAGAAGCCTTGAGCCATTCTATCGAGTGGTTCTTTTGATTGTTTAAGAGTTTGTACAGTGAAGTCGAGAGCCATGGGATTATTAGATCCTAGCTTTCGACACCAAGTTTCAGGTAGGGCTAGAATGCGGTGCTTCCAAATCAGTTACATTCAGACTTTGACAGCTTACACTCTGATTAGATGAGTGGGTAAAGCGATTTGTACATTCATATCACAATCTACTCTGTGATACTTGGCCATGCTATATTGACCGCCATGCTATAGTGACATTTGTTTTGCCTTGAATGTCAGCTATTCATCTATTTATGACTCATCAGTTTCTTCTACGGATTGTGCTCATCGGATAATGTTCTTTAGTGAGTCCGGAATCAAAATGTGGTTCTTTTGGACAAGTAGCACCTTAATAGGTGTAGAAAAAAAAAAATGACATTTTTATATATAGCACCCAAATACTGGGCGCTATACATTAACGTTAACTGTGCCGTTAATGTATAGCGCCGAGTATTTGGGCGCTATATATAAAAAGCTGCCACGCCCAGGTATAGCGCCCAAATACCCGGCGCTATACCCCTTTTTTAAAAAACGAGCCGTCTTCTTCAAGACGACCATTCTGCTTCTTCTTCCTCAATATTTTATGTCCGGTTCTTCTTCTCGAAACTAGTATGTTAAATTTATCCAGATTTAATATTAGTGTTTTATAAAAAATATAAACTTGTCAAATAAATTTGTCTGTTAATATCCTGATTTATATACACACATAACGTAATATTTGACCACGCTATGCTTTGCGTGTTAAAGGTTTCGACAGGTACGAAACAACTTTATGTCAGTTGGACAGCCTTTTCAGTTCGACAAGACAACACACATAACGTACTCTTTGACCACGCTATATACACACATAACGTAATATTTGACCACGCTATGCTTTGCGTATTAAATGTTTCGACAGGTACGAAACAGCTTTATGTCAGTTGGACAGCCTTTTCAGTTCGACAAGACAACACACATAACGTACTCTTTGACCACGCTATATACATGCTTTAATAAAAAATAAGCTACTGAATTAATAAATGCTTTCCATATGGCTATATCACTTCACTTACAAGTCGTAATGTGATGAAATTCCATGGTGAACATTTTCAATTAGGTGATGACTACCGGATAGGCCACTTGTAAAATTCATATCCGGCCGGTACCCCCTATTAAATATATGAGCGTTAATACAAATTCAATACACCAAAAATATACATAATTAACACAAATGAAAATTGAAGTTTACCACTCGTCTTGTGAATTATGGAAAGCAGGGTATAAATTATTTTCTCGCTGCTCATTCGCCGGCGGTGATAAGTTTAAATCAAGGAAAATTCTTTCATCCGGAACCTGTCCGGCAAAAAGTGCTCTAGAATAACCACCCGATGACTGGGGGTTATCTCTACTACGCACAACCTCATTTTTTGGAACGTCGTCGACCTTCACGTACATCTCCAACATTGTGATTACAAGAAATTCCCGGCATTCATCCGGAGTCCTCAGAAAATCACTCAAAGTTTCATCATCGTCGATGTTAAACTCCGGGTAAAAAGCAACCCCTGGCGGAGTGACGGAATGCGGATATCTTCCGGTTACTTTAAGTATCACTAAACGTTTCCTCAAACTCATTTTTTTGCATAACAACGATATCAATTTATCGTACTCCATTGTAAGTGGCAATTTAACATGACACTGAGCAGGTAAACTGTAGCCCACAGAGTTATTCTCCATCACAACCTCACCCCCCTAATATAATGAAACTCTTATTCTACGCTCTTCAGACATAATGAAAAAATGCTGGAGAATTTAACAACAATAAACGTTTCAACAAGAGTTAAAATTTTTTTTGAATGAATTTCTATACAATCCTAACCTCTTTATATAGGAAATGGCTAGCCGGGAATTTTTTTTATTTTTTTATTATATAGTGCCCAAAAAGTGGGCACTATACGCTTTTGAATTATTGAAGTCAGGAATTATTGGCGGGGCCAGGAAAAAGGTGTATAGCGCCCAAATACTGGACGCTATACATAAAGTTTTATGTATAGCGCCGGGTATTTGGGCGCTATAGCGCCGGGTATTTGGGCGCTATACCTAGGCGTGGCAGCTTTTTATATATAGCGCCCAAATACTCGGCACTACATTAACGACACAGTTAACGTTAATGTATAGCGCCCAGTATTTGGGCGCTATATATAAAAATGTCATTTTTTTTTTTACACCTATTAAGGTGCTACTTGTCCAAAATAACCACATTATGATTCCGGACTCGTTCTTTAGTTGAGGGACATTTTGGTATTAACTGAACCCCTTCTCTTTAAATCACAGCATCTGATTTGACTAATCATAAACAAATCTACCTTTTGTGGTACTATCATTCCTAAATTAGACATGGGCAAAGGAGAGCCTATTGTTTAGCAGTCACTAGTCATCTTGGTTCATGTGAAATCTGAAAGGCAGGTGAATATACACCCTCTGAGGTCTTGCACTCCACTTAATATCGGTTACCAACTCGGTTTTGATAACTTCTTTAGTTTTTTCAGCACATTCTTCTTTAGTTTTCTCTATCTTTAAAACTAAAAAGTATTTTGACCAGCTTTGTATAATTGAGATGTGTAAATTACAATAGAACAGAAGTAGAAGACATCATATAATCATAAAACTTCCCTATCCCAGTCAAATGGGACGAGAATTGATGATTTTTTGTTTTATGCTACCTTGGTTTACCTATTGGCAGAGCTTGGAACGGAGCGCCAGAATTCTGTATACGAAACAAACCTGCAACTTTTAACAAACGTAGAAATGACACGAGCTAGCCACTCTTAAGGGCTACTATTTAGGAATCAACTAAGGTGTCTTGAATTATAGTTTTTCTGTCTAATTTTTTGGGACATAAAATGTCCTTAATTGTTCTGAAGTTAAGATTTTTAGTTTAAATTTTAAAATAAAATAAGTATTGGCTAATCCCTAAATAGCAACCCTAAGAATGATTATTTGTGCACTTCTCAGTTATCTTTCCTCTCTTATTACAACTGTCAATTGATAAGGGCCATAGGATTATAGGACTTCTGCTTGATATGAAAGAATACAAAGTTCAAATTACCTAAAGCAAACATTTAATAGCAATAATTATAATAATATTTGTCTATATTATTCTTTATCTCGTTAAACATAAAATATTTCATTTAATCAATATTCCACTAATTGAACAGTTAGAATATATTTGAAATTGTAATAAATGGCTTCTTGTTCTTTTTTAAAATCAAATATTGGACAACAAATTAAATCTGTTAAAGCGACTAATTTTCCGGATAAAAGGGAATAGTAAATGGTAGGAGTAGTTATTTTTAAGTTCCACAAAACGTCTTGAAGCAACCAATATTTCGGTTCATTGCTCTTGAGTCCTTGACAGCAATAGATTCTGATGTGTACTGCAAAGCAATATGTTTACCTCGAGATACGAGTAACAATTAAATTTATTTGTGGTTTTAAAGATACGCCATTAATTCAATACTAATTAATAATCAAGAAACCAAACGTATAAATTAAAGAAGTAAGTTGAATCAAACCAGTGCTTGAGCAAATCTTGACCTCGAGCTATGATGGCCTCGAGGTTGGCCAACAATAGCAGTACAGTAAAGGCAATAAAGTTAAGAGACAACTCTGATGAGTAATGAGCAAGAAAGTAGGAGAGTATATTCTTTTGCCAATGATTGATGCGTTACAAATGATTGGTGTCCCTTTATATAGTAGGGGAACCCTAAATAAGGTACATTTCCATTTTTAGTAAGGAATCTTATTGCGACAGCTGTCTAACCGCCTAGTACAAATCCGTACTAGCTCGTACAAATCTATTCCAGAATTTACAGCGTGATCTTAGGGCCCTCGCGGGAATCTCGCTCTTTCTGTTATAAAACCATAATGGTATTATCCCAGGTTGACCATACTCGACTCCGATGTTCCTCGAGCACTTAGATCTTTGAGTCTCGTATTCCGCCTTCGAGCTCGAGCTCGGTCCATATTGAGCTTGTTCTCGATGCGACTCCTCGAGCCAACAAAATCGGGGACACATGATTTTGACCGTATACAGATAGTCCTCGCGTTTCTTAGAATAAAATGATAAGAAACGACTTGAGCCTCGATTCTCCAGAGTCCTTGATGATGACGTCATTCCTATGACGCAGGCGCTCGAGGGGACTAAAACGTCCCGTCGGTTCGCTTTCCCAAAACATTAAATGCTTCACCAGTGGTGGTCGGCCATTAGCGCCGTCGAATCGTCGCCGCTTGCCTATAAATACAATGTTCACTTTTTGGAGAAACTTTACTTCAATCTTCATTCCACCTCCAAAATCCTTTTATATCTCCCTCTCTTCATCACTTCTCTCTCATTACCCGTTACTCTAATCCTTTTAGTGCCAGAAAACATAAAACTCCGCCCATCTCCACTTCCTTTAGTTTGAATCAATGGCGAAAACTTCTAAAACAGTTCCTTGGAAAGAGAAGGCTTCCTCCTTCTCTTCCTGGCCGGCCGGTGATAAAGCGCCGGCCCTTCACGAGATCATTCCCGGCCCCTGCGTCATCAAGAAAGATTCTAGAGTTGAAACCCCCCCTGCAATTCCTGGTCGATGCGAGCATGTATCGAGGTATGTTTGCCTGATAACGGAGAAGCACATCAAGGCATGCAGAAAGATTGTGGTTCGGGGGACGAGGTTGTGGTACAGATTCTCGACCCCGATAAGAGCATTACCACTCATGTGGAGGGGTTCCTAAGTGTTTACACTTACCCCTTCACACTGTGTCCCCTCGATCCAGTCGTGATAGACTTTTGCAAAAGATACCAAGTCACCCGCGACGAGATCAATCCTTCTTTCTGGCGTATAGTGACGATGCTTCGTTACTTCTCCAGCAAGGCCGAGGGGCTAGAGTTCACCCTCAACCACCTCATCAGATTGTATCGGCCTCAGATTTTTTGAGGGCTGATCAAGCTCCAACACCGATCGAGCAAGGCCTTCTTCGCTAGCAATGACGATGATAAGGACCGGGGCTGGATGAGCCGGTTCGTGCGAGTGAGGACCTCGGACATCATCCCCGAGGGCAAAATGCCGTTCCCAGAGAAATCGAACCCCGATCGTAAGAGAAGTCCTTTCCCAGTGTCTTCTTATACTCTGTTTTTGCATTGTGTGATGCCTTTACCTTTTTTTGCAGCGGTTGCTTGGATGCCCCATGCAATCCACGACCTCAAAGATTGGGTCCGAAAATTAGCTGCGACCTCCTCGTATGATGAGCGCAAATGGTGTGACTTGTCGAAAGGCAAATGGGAGGCCAAACACCACGGTAAGTCCTTTCCCAAGTTTTTGACGCTTTCCCCTTTACTGGATATGTCACCTTACTTATGCATGTTCTTCATTTATGTAGGTATTGGAGATGCTTCCGAAATGAGGCCAGCCCCACCCGGGGAAGAGACCGAGTCCCCGATTCCAAAATCGGAGAAAGATAACAAGAGGAAAAGGTCTTCAAAACCCGAAGAACCCCAAAACAGGAAGGCCCCTACTCGAAGGCTAAGGAGGAAACTCATTCACGTGGGCATAGACCCAATCCATCAACTGAATGATGAAGAAAAAGATGAGGGCGAAGAATCGGCGCTGGTGACCCGAGCCAGGAAGCCAGTCGAAGCCGTCAAGCCCTCCGAACCAGAGACCCTACCTCATGGTGAGGAGGCTCCGAAGAAAGGCGTAGGCAAATCCCCCGAATCACCTGAGGTCGAGATCGTTCCTCCGCCTCCAACAAGTACCCCAAAGGGGACAAGTACCGAGATACCTAGATATGAACAGAGCACCCCAAGCGACATACTTGGGGCCATGACAATAGGTCACTTTCCCCCTCTACCAAATTATTTTGAGAAGGCAATAAGGGAAGCTCAAGCTCTGCAAATGCCTAACCCGAGCGGGGTCCCCGATGAAGAAGATCCTTTCCGGGATTGCTTTACTGGGGTCGATGATGTCACCGATCTCAACGACGTATCCACCCTCTTTGAAGAGGCTCACCGTCTTTTTGCTCGGGTAAGCATTAACTCTTATTGCTGTAATTCCTTCTTCTTCCCTTACCCTAACTGATATCTCTTTTTCTACGTTGGCCATTACCAGGTTCAGGGCCGAGCTAAGCCAATGTGAGGCCGAGCTTAAGAAGTCTTCGGCAGAAGGGAAGGCCCTGAGGTTCCTTTGCATAAAAAAGGAGGAGGAGCTCAAGGACCTTCGGGCAGACTGTCGCGCCCCCTTTTTCTCGCGAAATCGAGTTTATGACATTTGGTTGGGACAACTCTTTCCCTTTGGGAAAGAGGTTTTGCAATATTGAAGAGTCGCCACCTAACGTTTTTAAGGTGCGTTAGGGCACCTATGGGGTTCAAATACAACTATGTTTGATAACCAGAGATAGGGTAAGGGCTTGAAATTATCCCAAGGGGAAGGTGTTAGGCACCCCGCAGGATCCACTAGTATGGTTCCCGGCCAGATAGTTTTGTGAATTAGTGCAATTAACAAGTAAACAAACAAGGCTCAAATAATAGGGGATTTTAAATACACAAGTGTTTGAAAACCATTAAATAAAGCAGGGTTTTGAAAAGAGTTATAATCTAAGCATGCTGATGAATGTAAAGGGTCCTAGGTTTGTTTGTAATATGGATCACATCAATGCAATACCTGGTAATCACTCCTCAAAAGAGGGGCTACACGTGGTATTAGCGCACCGGTCAACATATCCATATCTACCCTTCCCACCCCGTGAAGGTATTAAAGCGCAGATTGGTCTCGACCTCTATTGCGTGCTATTACCCATCCCATTCCTATCCGTCCGGGAGGAATTTTAGGACTACTACTCCTACAAGAGGGAGGATTTTGGGCTGACTCTTGGGTTTAAAGGTAAAAAGGCTAAGGCGACATACAAAAACACATAGGACTGCATTTAAAGGGGAAACATGTAAGCAACTAGAGGGCTCATATAAACCTCCGCAAATAATGCATATAAATAGCACGACTTAAACACAATTAAGGTCTGAATTTAAAAAAAAAATCTTAAAGCAGGGAATTTGAGTTAGATCCAGATTCATTATATAGCTCAGATAAGAAGTCCGAATCAGGCCTGCCTGTTGGTTGTAGCAATTGATAATTAACAGAGGCGGTTCCAGTGTTTATTATTACCTAAGGCCTGCCTAGGTGTAATAATGATATCCTATGAGCATGACATCTAGATTGATTAAGAAATGCAGTGGAGCAGTGATTAATTTTAAACCGGCAATTTAAGATCCTATTGGCATGCTTTCTAACGATATTAAGGCAGTGTTTGAGAAACTTATTAAAGAAGCGGCAGATTAATTAACTAATCCAATTCAGAATAACAACACGAACTAGACGACTTTTCCAACTAAACTGTTTTTTAAATTCTATAGGCATGATTTCTATTATAGCTATTTAGATCCTATAGGCATAGTATCTAAGTTGTGAAAGCTGACTTTGGACTTATAGGCATGATTTCTAAGGGAAACGAGTTTGGATACATGCTGTAACAAAAATTGAGCTTCAATTACTTTATATCCTATAGGCATGATATCTAATTGTCAAGCCGATTTTTAATCCTATAGGCATGTTATCTATTATTAAAGCCATTTATATCCTATAGACATGATTTCTAGTTGCGTGAAAGTGAAGCATGCAGAATTTATTGTAAACAATAACAGATCCTATAGGCATGTTATCTACCCTTTCAATAGCTAAAACATACATATTTCTCAGCCCTTTTCACTAGCCAACCCCATAACGTTTACAAATTATTACAGCCCAAAATGATTAAATTACAAAAGAATTGCAGAAATAGGAAATTACAACCAAAGGAAGCCTGATCTTGACTTCCTATCTGAGTTATGTAATTAATCACTTCAATGCCAGTGTTTCAAAGGCTTTCTCATACCTGAGTGTGTCAAAGTTCCCTAAGGATCTCAGGGGATCCCGGGCAGTGCTCACACCCAAGTTTACATAACCAAATAGAAAGAGTGCAGTGTGGAAGGGCCAACCCTTATGCGTCCAAGATCAGAGGGAACTCAAGGGTCCCAAGGCAAGGCTCACACAAGAGGGGCAGAACCTAGGTTCTAAGAGTATAGTGGAAGTGCAGAACAGAGATTTATTAAAACTGGGTTGGGAATAGTAAGTGGCAAATGGTGTCTTGAAAACAGTTGTAGTAGTGAAACTCAAACTACACAGAACCAGCAATCATTCAAGGGGCAAGGGATTATGGGATACATTGTATAACCCTAGCAGGGGTCTGGTTTGGTCATGCACAACAATAGCTGATGCTGGCATGGACACAAACCATCCAAAGGAACAAAAATACATATAGGGGATATGGGGGTTTGGGGTTCATAGGGTAGCAAGTACACGACAAATGACTGACAGAGTACACATATAGGTAAGCATTAATTTAAAAGGGGAAGAGAACATATTACAGCATGCCAGTAACATAACTTGACTGCGGAAACAGGAGCAGAAGTAAACAAGAATGAGAAACTGAAGCAACTTATGGAAAACATATTGTTGTTGGGGCTAAAACTTAACTAGGACTACCAGTAGGAGGCAAAAATGCAGAAGGGTAAAGCAAGCAAGATTCCACAGTCTAGCCTTGCTTTCAGCCGGCTAGACAAAGCAATAGCAGAAGTGCAGTAAAGATAGAGAGAGTTTTGAGTGTAAGTGTGTGTTCTGAACTCAAGTTGTTGTGTGTTTTAAAGAAAGAGAGGGAGGGTATTTATCGTTTTTTGAAAACGAGTGAAGAAATAAGGTAATAAGTAAGTTTCAACACAAACATGGAAATAAATCACAATCAGAATCAATTACCACAAGTGATTCCCCTTTAATTAAGGGATCACTGCTTAACGGATACTAACAGGTGTAATCAAGGAAAGAAATCATTTTGGGGGACAGATGATTATTGCATGTAAGGGGACAGTAAAAGTATGAAGTAAATGAATGAGTCTAAGTACGAAAATATGCTTAATTTTGGGAAAAGATTCAAGGTCAAACATCACAGTAATTAAAGGAAGGAAATCAATCAATTTAAACAAACGAATAAAATTAGGGTTCATAAGAAAACCTTTTGCAATCAGTCCAACATTGAGGGGGTCAAAACCAATCAGAAAGGATCATGACTCTGCACCTTAGCCTATAAAATAGGCAAGGAATGAACAGGCATGCAGGGTCAAACATGTCGATAAAAAAGAAACATCAAACATACGGTAGCAGTAGGGGTAAGCTAGGGTTCAGTAGTTAAAGAAAACTATTCGAAGCACAGTAATCAAGTAGATCAAGTAGTCACTTAGAATCAAAAAGTGAAGAAAGAACATAGTAACAGGTAAGGAGAGTCGGAAACGAGTAAAGGTCTCACAAAAACAAGCGAGGAAAACCTTTTAAGAAATTAGGGTTTCAACAATAGTCGAGTTTAAGAGATGATAAGAACTCAGAATCAGATAAGTTAAACAAGGCAAAAGATTCAAACACAAAGAACTTAATCGAATCAAGCATGCGTATAAAATAAACCAAGAGAGTTTCAGAAGCCCAGGAAGAGCCAAAACACTTAGGGCTTTTAGCATGATGAACCAAGTAGCAGCAAACATGGTCAAACGTAGTAAAAATCATAAAACATACTGAAAATCGAAGAAAAGTTTAGGAAACCTTAATCGTTAAAAAATGAAGAGTCATTTTGAAATAAAAATCAAAGAACCTTCGAGAAACACTTAAAAAGTTTGTAACAAACACAGATCTGAAAGAAAAATCGAACAGCTCTTAGAGCTAGGGTTTCAAAGAACCCGGAGAAAGTGAGAAAAGGCTTTTAAAAAAAAATACCGATCTAGCCGGAAAAGTCAAGTTTCCAACTTGAACAACCATGGATGGCCGGAAAAAGTCTACAGACAGAGGTCGAGCAAGGACTGGACCGGATCTTTTCGAGATCTGGCCATTAAATCACGGAAACAAACACCCAGGAGCCATAAGAGGCCGATTCACATCTCAAATGGCCATGAGGGGCCATGGATTAGGCAGGGATTAAGGTAGTATTAGATGGCGGGGCTAGGGTTCATGAGGGGTTGCAGAGAGAATTGAGAGGGAAGGGGATTCAGAGGCGGCGGGTGGTGGGAAATGATTTAGGTTTTAGGGGTCGTTTGGGTTTAATTATGGGAAGTGAGCTGGTGGCCGTTGATCTAAATGATCAACGGCCTGGATTGAATGGGGTAGGTAGGGATCTGGGTTGGGTTGGTTTAACTGGGTCAGGGGTCGGGTTAAAATTAGAATTGGGCTGGGGTAATTGGGGCCTGATTTGGGTTATAATGGAAACCCAATTTGGGCTAAAATTTAAATAGTCACTTTTCCCTTTTAATTTATAAAAAATAGTAAATAAATTTCTGAAAACAAATTGAAAGTACTAACATGATTTATAATATATAATTAACAATTTAAAAATATAGGATCCCATTTTATAAACATGAGACAAATTTAAACCTAAAAATGGCTAATATTGCAATTATAGGCAATTAGCTTTAAAAAATGCTAAATAAAATTATAAAAATATGTAAAAATTACTTTAGCCATATTTTGGCATTAATATAAAGATCCAATAAATGAATCATCAAAAAATAATAATTTTGGACATAATTATTGTGATTTTGTAGATGAAAAAGGGGAATAAATCAGTTTAAAAAACCTTAAAAATTATGAAAAAAATAATANGCATATATATATGTTATTTTGAAAGTATTTTGCATATTAAAAATATATAGGGAAAAATTGGGTGTCAACAGCTGCCCCTCTTTACTCGGGAAGGATGAAAGAGTTTTCGGGTAAAGATATGATAGCCAATTTTGACCGTGCGAAACAATTTAAAGAGGTTTAGGCCGCACCCTGGCTTCTGAGCTGCCTACATATCCCTGGTTTTACAGGAATTAGGCTATATGTAGTTCAGGATCCGTTCGCGGAGTATGCTAATGGAGACTTTCCAAGAACGGACGCAATATCTAAGGCTGAGTGAGTGGACGGTTTACGGGAATGGTTAGGTTCTGATATGGCTGAGGGAACTGAAGCGGGATAGCTCCTGCTGTGATAGCCGTTGCTCGCCGGTTTACCTGCAAATAAGCGATACAAGCATATATTGTGCGTAAATTTAGACATGATGCAAATTCCTGTTAGACCATGATTGCTGTCTTTGGGCGGTTAGGATGACGTCCTTAGACCATGATGTCCTGGGCCATGAAGCGTATAATAAAGGATTTGCAGGCCATAAAATGGTGTTCTCGGGCTATGAGGATGGTGCCTCCAAACCATGATGCCTTTGAATGATGATATGCAAAAGATTGAAAGAAAATCCTCGGGCCGTGACATGGTGCTCTCGGGCTATGAAGATGGTGCCTCCGAGCGATGACGCCTTTGGATAAGTTGGCGATATTTCAGCCCATGAAGGATGCGGTAGCGTGTGGCGATCTTTCAGCCGTGCAAATTGGAGATCTATTAGCCATGCAATGTGGCGATCTTTCAGCCGTGCAAGGTGACGATCTTTCAGCCGTGTTGTGTGGATGGAGACAACGTTTAGTCTCAGAAGGCAGGATGGTAGCCTTATGCAATGTAGACGCAGATAGAGGTAGAGCATAACCTCGGAAGGCAAAATGGTGGCCTTATGCAAGTTGGAAGGCAGAATGGTAGCCTTATGCAATGCGGATGCAGATAGAGGTAGAGCTTAACCTCGGAAGGCAGAATAGTAGCCTTATGCAAGTTGGAAGGCAGAATGGTAGCCTTATGCAAGTTGGAAGGCAGAATGGTAGCTATGCAATAAATAAGATAACAAATGGCAGTAGAGTTTTCTTAGCTGACAGCATATTGCGGCGTTGTGATTACTGGGAGCATTGTAATATACAGAACATTATGGGTGTGTGCTGATAGCAAATGTTGGTAAGTGCAATAGTTTGGAGAATCATATTCTTGAACAATGTTTGTTCTATGGGCGTACAGTATGCTCAATGATTTCGTAATCGTAGTGCCTGCATCCAAAGAAAAATTGTGAGTTTTGTAAAGGGGAAGGTTGGTTTGTATCCCCGCTGGCTTTGCTTGACTCGTTGGGCTTAGATCTGGCAATACCGTCAGTATCATTTGGGGTAGCGTTGCTAAAAAAAGCAGTTTCAATAATAAACATGCACGATTTTGTGAAAGTATGACATAAATGTATAATTAAAGGAAAATAGCTTTTTAGATGAACCGACGACTGTGACGTGGTTTGGGACATCGCAACCTTTCTCGCTACGGAATTTTGAGGGTCCTCCTCAAAATTCTGTCCCAGTTTGATGGGTTGATGTTTCTGACTGTTGCTCGTGCGGCGATCGGCTGAAATTACTTCGGAATTTTGAGGGTCCTCCTCAAAATTCTGCCCCAGTTTCCAATTTCGGGGGAAAAGGAGAATTTTATTGAATTATGACCGAACCCATAGGGCTGCTTACGTATCCCCTCTTAAACGGGAATCAAGTCAGGCGTAGTTCAATTTTACATCATATAAGGAAAGCATAAGGATTACACATAGTAACGCTTGACTGCGTCTGAATTAATCGACTTTGGCCAAACTTCTCCGTCCATTTCTGCAAGTATGAGTTCCGTCAAAACCTAGTGAACCATGTATGGGCCCTGCCAGTTGGGAGAGAACTTCCCTTTGGCTTCATCTTGATGTGGAAAATTTTTCTTTAACACCAGCTGCCCCGGTGTGAACTGTCTTGGCTTGACTCTTTTGTTGAAGGCTCTGGACATTCTGTTCTGATAGAGTTGACCATAGCAAACTGCGTTCATTCTCTTTAAGTCTATAAGAGCTAGTTGCTCGTAGCGACTCTTCACCCACTCTGCGTCGCCGAGCTCAGCTTCCTGTATGATCCTTAGGGAAGGAATTTCTACCTCAGCGGGAATGACAGCCTCTGTACCGTAAACCAGCATATAAGGGGTTGCCCCGGTTGATGTGCGGACTGTGGTGCGATACCCTAATAGAGCAAATGATAACTTCTCGTGCCACTGTTTATGCTTTTCTGTCATTTTCCTCAATATCTTCTTGATATTCTTATTGGCGGCTTCTACGGCTCCATTCATTTGAGGCCTGTATGCTGTGGAATTCTTGTGTCTGATCTTGAAAGTTTCACACATAGCTTTCATCAAGTCGCTGTTGAGGTTGGAGCCGTTATCAGTAATGATTGACTCTGGAACCCCGAATCAACAAACAATGCGGTCGCGGACAAAGTCTACCACGACTTTCTTAGTTACCGCTCCGTAAGATGCTGCTTCGACCCATTTGGTGAAATAGTCTATGGCTACCAGGATAAACCTGTGTCCGTTGGAAGCGACAGACTCGATTGGTCCGATAACGTCCATTCCCCAGGCGGCGAATGGCCATGGTGAGCTTGTTGTGTGGAGCTCGCTCGGAGGTACCTTTATCATATTTGCATGTATCTGACAACGGTGGCATTTTCTGACATACTGGATGCAGTCTGTCTCCATGGTCATCCAGAAGTAGCCAGCCCGGAGTATCTTCTTTGCTAAAACAAAACCGTTCATATGTGGACCGCAAGTCCCAGCATGAATTTCCTCTAGCAGCTTGGATGCTTCTTTTGCGTCGACACACCTTAACAACCCCAAATTAGGAGTCCTCCTATACAGGATTCCTCCGCTGTGAAAGAAGTTGTTGGACAATCTCCGAAGTGTGCATTTCTAAGTATGATTAGCAAGCTTCGGGTATTCTCCTTTTGCCAAATATTCCTTGATATCATGAAACCAAGGCTTTCCGTCTGCTTCCTCTTCAACATGGGCACAGTAAGCTGGCTGATTATGAATTTTCACCGGAATGGGATCAATGAAATTCTTGTCGAAATGCTGTATCATAGATGATATGGTAGCCAATGCATCGGCGAGCTCATTCTGGAATCTGAGGATGTGCTGGAATTCCGTCTTCGTGAACCTCTTTCTCAATTCCTGTACATGATGCAGATACGGGAGTATTTTGGAGTTCTTGGTTGCCCATTCTTCTCGTACCTGATGTATAAGTATGTCTGGATCTCCAATTACTAGCAGCTCTTGAACGTTCATGTCAATGGCCATTTTGAGTCCTAAGATGCAAGCTTCATACTCGACCATATTGTTGGTGTAGGGAAACCTGAGCTTGGCGGACACTGAATAATGCTGACCGGTTTCTGATATCAAGACTGCTCCTATGCCAACTCCTTTGAAGTTTGCTGCTCCATCGAAGAACATTCTCCAACCATCATAGGATTCTGCAATGTCTTCTCCTATGAATGATACCTCTTCATCAGGAAAATACATTTTCAGGGGTTCGTATTCTCCATCCACAGGATTCTCCGCGAGGTGGTCTGCTAGTGCTTGTCCCTTGACCACTTTTTGAGTTACGTAAACAATGTCGAACTCACTCAACAGGATTTGCCACTTGGCTAGCTTGCCAGTGGGCATGGGCTTCTGAAAGATGTACTTCAAAGGATCCATCCTTGATATGAGATATGTAGTATAGGCGCATAAGTAATGTCTCAGCTTCTGAGCAACCCAAGTCAAAGCACAGCAGGTGCGTTCCAATAGAGAATACCGGGCCTCGTACGGGGTGAACTTCTTGCTGAGATAATAGATGGCTTGTTCCTTTCTCCCTGTTTCATCATGCTGCCCCAAAACGCAGCCGAAAGCTCCATCTAACACTGCAAGGTAGAGTAATAAAGGTCTCCCTGGCTCGAGCAGAACTAAGACTGGTGGTGTTGACAGGTACTCCTTGATTCTGTCGAAGGCCTTTTGGAAGTCATGGGTCCATTTGGTAGCGGCGTCCTTCTTTAATATCATAAAGATTGGCTCACAGATAACTGTAGACTGTGCTATGAATCGGCTGATGTAGTTCAGCCTTCCCAAGAAACTCATCACATCTTTCTTGTTCTTTGGCAGTGGTAATTCATGAATGGCTTTGACCTTTGATGGATCCAGTTCTATTCCTCGACGGCTCACAATAAACCCTAGAAACTTCCCAGCAGGAACCCCAAATGCACACTTTGCGGGGTTTAGTTTCAGGTTTGTACCTCCGCAGTCTATTGAAAAACTTCCTCAGATCTTCTATGTGGTCAGTTGCCTTCTTGGATTTGATAATAACATCATCCACATATACCTCTATCTCCTTGTGTATCATGTCATGGAAAATGGTAGTCATGGCCCTCATATAGGTGGCCCCTGCATTCTTCAAACCAAATGACATCATCTTGTAACAGTACATTCCCCACGGCTAATGAAAGCCGTTTTCTCAGCATCTTCTTCATCCATCCAGATCTGATGATAACCAGGAAAACAATCTACAAATGACTGCATCTCATGCTTCGTCTTTTGGACTGGCCTGGTTGAGATCCCGGTAGTTGACACAAACGCTGACCTTCCCATCCTTCTTTGGTACTGGCACAATGTTGGCTAACCATGTCAGGTAATCAACCACCCTGAGAACCTTAGCTTTGATCTGCTTGGTGACTTCTTCCTTGATTTTCAGACTCATATCAGGCTTGAACTTTCTGAGCTTTTTCTTTACCTGTGGACACGTTGGGTCGGTTGGCAATTTGTGAGCTACAATAGACGTACTCAGACTAGTCATGTCATCATACGACCAGGCGAATATGTCCTCATACTCTTTTAGAAATTCTGTGTATTCTTTCTTCTCCGATGGCGATAGGTAAATGCTGATTCGCGTTTCCTTGACGTCTTCTGCATTTCCCAGGTTAACGATTTCGGTTTTGTCCAGGTTGGACTTAGGTCTGTTCTCAAAGTCCTCAACTTCTTTGACAATCTCGTCAGGTATGTCATCTTCCTCTGAATCAATATCCGCTTGTTGCATTGTCTCATTGCATGTCACAGTCATTGGTTCATCAAGATAAGTAATAGTAATGCTGTATAAGTAAAGTAAGGAGGAAAAAGATAGAAATAAATATTAATTCATAAGGAGAATCAAACATGCTTTTGATAAATTGAATAATTATTTTGAACATTGAAGATCTTATTGCGAAAATTGAAAAATGCGAATAGAAAATTATTTAGCAAAAACAATGGATAATGCTTGTTTTAGCCTTGCTACCCCGAGGCTCGCCGGGCTCTGGTTGTCCTGATGGTTCAGTTATTGAGGCGTGCCCCTCTGCTCACAGTCTGTATGGAAGGGCCTTCCTCCCCCTCATCCTTGAGAATAACACAACAGTCCATGTCATTGTCCTCTAGGAACAAGTTCTTCACCGCAGCCAGTGCCTCTTCTTCATCTGACCCATAAATAACGTCAGCCTGTTGGAAAGTCTGCTCCAGACGCGGTATTGGCTGCTCCAGTGGGTAGTAAGGACCGCGCCATGGTGGCGACCAATTGTTGAATTCTTCCCAGGTGTAATCATATCCCAACCCGAAGGTAGTGCCGTGTTTTTTGAGTTTTATGGGCTGAGCAATTCCTTGGAGGTTCTTACCGAGTCCCTTACCAGGCTTGTACCCACTCCAATTCAGTATACTCTCGATTTTGTTATCCCACCATTTGTCTTTGTCGACAGCATTGACCTGTTCGATGTGGTGGTAAGTTTCTCCGCCTAGTTTCCTTCTTCCCTCAATTGCCGGAATGGTCTGGCGACAGTATACAGGGTTGCTACCGTCGCCGTGAATGATCACCTCCTGGTGATTCCATTCGAATTTCACTGCCTGATGCAGTGTTGATGCTACGGCCCCAGCAGCGTGAATCCATGGACGTCCCAGCAGCAAGTTGTAAGACGCCGGCACATCTATTACTTGGAAATCGACATCAAACCAGGTTAGTCCCATCTGCAAGCATAGAATAATCTCACTAATGGTGGACCTCTGGGAGCCATCAAAAGCTTTCACGTTGATTGTTCCATCCTTTATCTCGTGCAACCCTTTACCCAACTTCTTAAGCCCCACCAACGGACATATGTTAAGGCTGAAACCCCTATCGATCAGGATTCTGGTGATGAAATAGTCCTCGCATTGCACGGTGATGTGTAGTGCCTTGTGTGCCCCTGCCCCGTCAGGTGGCAGNCCGGTATACACCCCACAGAGGAAATTGGGCTGTGAGGTGAGTAACTATATTCAACAATCATTTGCCAACATCGTTCCTAAGCCCTACTAAGTAAAGGGGGATGTGTTCAGTCCCAAGCATCTTCGTCAATACTCCATCTGCCCCCCGCCGGGGGGTTAAGGGGGAGGATGTCAAAACCTTACCCATAAAAAAAAAGTACATAGACCTGCTCACAAAGAGCTACAAGACAGCCAAAAACACTTACTGCTAATAAAATGAAAGTGAACAAAGCCAAACCAATGATGGCATATTCAAACTCAAAGTGGTATGGACATATTTACCTCAGCATCCTCAGACGGTTGGATCTGGACTATAATCGGATTGAGAGTAACTGCTGGTTTTTTCGCGTCATCGCCTTCTGCGATCAACCCGATGGATCCCTCGGGATCCCAGTCGTCCTCTACTTCAATCATGTGGATACTCCTACCCTTATGGTCCGGCAGAGGGTTGTTGCAGACGTTTGGGGCGGCTTCCTTTGCCACAATGACTTTGTTATCAATCAAAGACTATATCTTGTCTTTCAAGGAACGACATTCATCGATGGTGTGTCCTTTCATGCCGGAGTGGTATGCACAAAACTTGTTTGGGTTAACCCATTGAGAAGGATTCACAGGGGTTGCAGCAGGGATGGGGGTGACATAACCAGCGGCTTTGAGTCTCTCATACAACTGGTCAATAGGTTCGGCGATAGCTGTATATTGTTTTGGAGGTCTGCGATCAAATTAGGTCGAGGTCTAGGGAAGCTTTGGCGTGCAGGAGGCGACTGATAGTGGGACGGTTGAGCATTATAGGATTGGCATATATGAGCGGGTTGGGAGTATCTGGGTGAAGTTGGTTGATATGTGGGAGGTGGAGGTGACTGATAAGTTGGTGGTGGAGCTTGGTATGAGGGTGAAGGTGCTTGGTAATTTGGCGTGGGCTGATATGTGAGTGGAGGTGTTGGGTAAGTTTGGTATTTGAGGGGAGACTTAGTCCTTTGTGCAACCATCACGGCCCCTACGTCCCTTTTCTTGGACACACCACCGGACTGTAAGGCCTTATTTGTAGCTTGCAAGGCCTCAAAGTTTTTAACCATATCGCTTTTGATACCTTTTTCAATTCTTTCACCCAGTTTGATAATGTCAGAAAACATATGGTTCTCAATCAGCATCAACCGTTCATAGTATTGCGGGTCCTGAGCCCGGACAAAGAACTTGTTCATTTGTTCTTCTTCTAAGGCGGGTCTGATCTTAGCAGCTTCGGACCTCCAGTGAGTAGCATACTCGCAAAATGTTTCTATGGGCTTCTTCTTCAGATTCTGGATATAGAACACGTCTGGCGCATTCTCTGTATTAAACCTGAATCTATCCATAAAGTCAGATACCATACCTACCCAGCTCGACCACTTCTTGGGGTCTTGGCTGATGTACCAAGATAGCGCATCTCCTTTCAAACTCCTCATGAACGGTTTCATGCGGATCCTTTCATCTTTTCCTACTCCGACCAGTTTGTCGCAGTATGTCCTTAGATGGACCCTTGGATCACCTGTACCGTCAAACATTTCGAACTTAGGAGGTTTGTACCCCTCAGGCAGTTCGACATCAGGTTGTATGTAGAGGTCCTCATAGTTCAACCCTTCGATCCCTTTGCTTCCTTCGACGCACTGAATCCGGCTGGTTAGTTTCTTAAGCTCCTCGGCCAAGTTTCTGATGAGCAGATCCTTTTCATCAGACTCAGGTGTGCAAGATACAGGTTGGGTGGAGGGTGGCATGGTTTCCATGTAGATGGGATTGTTGTGGTGGCCTGGTGCATGGGCGTGAAAATGGTCATTTGCGGAGTTTTGAGGCTCTGGGATGAGTAGTGGAATGTTGTTTGAAGTATGTCAAGTGTTGCATTGGTTCTTTGTTAGAGCAGTGGGGTGATTCGGTTGTTTTTGAGAAGGTGTGGGGTTTTGAACATTGGGAAGTTGGTGTCTGGGGTGCTGAGGGAGAAGGATAGGTTGGCCAGATTCCGAATCTGATCGAGCTCTTCCGGAAACTTCAACAATTTCTGCTCAAGTCGTGACACATTTTCGTTGGGAACCGGAATATCATGGCCATTAGTGGCCTCTACTGTTGTGTTCTCTTTTCTGATGCTGTTCAAATCTTCCATCTTGCTTTTGTTCTTGTTTTTAACAGGACTAAGATGAGGAGTGGGTGGAGGGCCCCTGGATCTCGTGGAATAAGATGATGTTGCCAGAGTGCACGAACCAACCTTTGGGGAGGGGAATAACAAAACAAAAATAAAACAAAAAGGTAACCAAGTCAGTGAGGATCATAAAAAGTATTGCGATATTTAAACACGTAGTGCCGGAATGTAAAGCGTGTCCTAATTTGGGAACCTCGTTGTGCCCGAGGTTGGCCAAGGGACAAGTTTATTTGGAGAGCTTGGAATGCTAAATGTCTCATTTCATTAATAAAGATAAGACGAATCCCAAGTTGACATTAAATAAATAGGAAATAAAAGTTACTAATGGCCACTGGCCTTGTTACATTTTAAAGCGAAAAAGATAAACTCCTATCTACTTGGTCCCAGAAGAACCTTCCCCAGATTCGGCATCCTTGGCTCCGTCGATCAGCTTCCCCAACTCGTGAAGTCCTAGCAACAGGTATGCTCTGGCTAGATATCCACCTTCAGTTCCTTTAGCCTCTTGACAATCTTCAACCCTTTTGAGAAACTTTCTTTCTAGTTCCACTATGCCTCGCTCCAAGTATCCTAGCCTTTTGTTGGCGTTGGTAGCCATGCCTTTCCATTCCTCGATCAGCTTCTAGTTGGACTCTTGTATCTCGCGATGTTCATTTTCGCACTCACGGATCCTTTTGCGCAACTAGTTGTACTTAACTTGCGCCTCGGCCTTTTCATCTATAGTCCTGTGGCCTCGAACAAACCCTGGCTGGCCCAAACCATCATGATTGTCTTCCAACCAACCTGAATAGAAAGGAGTACAATTGGCGTGATATCTGTCTGGCTCTATGGTGTCTCTCCCCATTACGATCTTGCTATGCCACATGTGTTGGGCTTGGCACTTGTAGGGACTATCATCGCCTTGGAAGTCGGCTCGAAAGTGGCTCATCTTGTCGACCCTGGGTATGACTTGCTTCCTACCAGCTTGCCTCATAACTAGCAGAGGGACGTAAGGGTGGGTTCCCCTGAGACCATTCAATATCAGGAAAGGTGCATCTCTGGATCGGGCGATGAACTCCTCTGTCGGAAACCATTCAAACATCCACTGAACTTGTTCTTCGGTCAGATTATCAAATAGCTCAACCCATCCTTTAGCATCCTCGGGCTGAGCGAACATGTCGGGGATGTAATTCATTCGCCTTGGATGGTGGAAAGCGATGTGATCATCCCAGTCCCTACGCTGAATTTCTTGCCGATATTCGCCCTTTTGGAGATGCTCCATGAGCCAAAGTTGAAGTAGCAGATTGCAGCCTTCGAAATGTTTCGCTCCTTGTTGACACTTCTCTAAGGCTCGGTATATGTCTGCAACAATCATGGGTACAATGCTGAATGCCTGCCCGCCAATCCCCTCCATTAGGTTTTTGGTTACCATATCCAGCCTAGTATGAATTCTACTTTTCTTCATCGGAAATACAATTAGACCCAGGAAGCAAAATATGAAGACGAAAACCCTGCGATGGACGTGTCCCAAGGATGTGATTGCAAACTCACCAGAGTAGGTACGGTAAGATTTGCTGTGACCGTACCTTTTATACAAGTAGTCAAAAGGGATGTATGAATCCTTCAAGCACGTTAATTCTGGATTCTTCTTCAGACCCATCATTTTGAGGAAGCCCCTACCTTTGCGATTTTCAGGCATTAGCAAGCCCGGAGTTTCCCATACTAGACCGACCAGTCCTCCTATCTCCTCCAGCAAAGGTGTCATTTCAATGCCCCCGAAGTGGAATATGGCACTTTCACAATCCCAAAACAATGTGGCAGCTTCTATGATCATGTTATTAGGTTGGATCTCCAGGAGGGATGGTAGATTTCCCAGATATTTTCTGATGAGATTTTGGTCACTAGAGTGTAAATCTTTCCACCAGCTTAGCAACCTTGGGTGGATATTGGTGACCATGCTGAATCTGGGGACTTCGTGCCTCATATTTCTGCAAGGCAAATAAGGTTAGACCCTTACCCCCACCAGACTCGACTATTTAATATCAACAATTAGCATGAAGCATCTAGTTCTCCAAATAAATGCATAGAACGTGACGACATCCATTTTGGGTTTAGGGAAACCCAGTGGACTTTGGACAAGACTATCTTAAAGGATCACTATGTGGACAACATAACTGATCCGGCTAGGTTTGACCATGATGCATGCACAATTTTGAACATAGTAAGGTTTCTATGGGGTCTTAGATGGTACCCTTGAGCAGTCAACACAAGGGGGAAGGATCGGAACTGTCGACTGCACCGCCGATCGACTAGTTTTACCGCAAATATGCCTTTTTGAATTTAGGGGGTAATGATATATGAAGAGCGCAACCACTCATTATAAGCGTTGCTATAGGATTTTTTTGGCACGAGTGGATTATGATGTTGATCATGATTATGCAATAATTAAAAGCATGTTGACATGTATTTGCACATTAAGAAAGCGATAAACACAGCATTTTCATAATTTAAAACAATAAAGGAAAGAAAATAAGGAAAATATGTCAGTTTTGCTTTTAAAGAAGAAATCAAATGCTTAAAAGAATTAAACAGATAATTACACATAGGGAGAGGTACAAATTCACAAGAATAATCTGAAATGGTAAAAGCCTAAACATCCCCAGCAGAATCGCCATGCTGTCGCGCCCCCTTTTTCTCGCGAAATCAGGTTTATGACATTTGGTTGGGACAACTCTTTTCTTTTGGGAAAGGGGTTTGCAATTTTGAAGAGTCGCCACCTAACGATTTTAGGGTGCGTTAGGGCACCTATGGGGTTCAACTACAACTACGTTTGATAACCAGAGATAGGGTAAGGACTTGAAATTATCCCAAGGGAAAGGTGTTAGGCACCCCGCAGGATCCACTAGTGTGGTTCCCGGCCAGATAGTTTTGTGAATTTGTGCAATTAACAAGTAAACAAACAAGGCTCAAATAATAAGTGATTTTAAATACACAAGTGTTTGAAAACGATTAAATAAAGCAGGGTTTTGAAAAGAGTTATAATCTAAGCATGCTGATGAATGTAAAGGTGTCCTAGGTTTGTTTGTAACATGGATCACATCAATGCAATACCCGATAATCACTCCTCAAAAGAGGGGATACACGTGGTATTAGCGCACCTGTCATGATATCCATATCTACCCTTCCCACCCCGTGAAGGTATTAAAGCGCGGATTGGTCTCGACCTCTATTGGGTGCTATTACCCGTCCCATTCCTATCAGTCCCAGAGGAATTTTAGGACTACTACTCCTACAAGAGGGAGGATTTTGGGCTGACTCTTGGATTTAAAGGTAAAAAGGCTAAGGCGACATACAAAAACACATAGGACTGCATTTAAAGGGGAACATGTAAGCAACTAGAGGGCTCATATAAACCTCCGCAAATGATGCATATAAATAGCACGACTTAAACACAATTAAGGTCTGAATTTAAAAAAAAATCTTAAAGCAGGGAATTTGAGTCAGATCCAGATTCATTATATAGCTCAGATAAGAAGTCCGAATCAGGTCTGCCTGTTGGTTGTAGCAATTGATAATTAACAGAGGCGGTTCCAGTGTTTATTATTACCTAAGGCCTGCCTAGGTGTAATAATGATATTCTATGAGCATGATATCTAGATTGATTAAGAAATGCAGTGGAGCAGTGATTAATTTTAAACCAAAAATTTAAGATCCTATTGGCATGCTTTCTAACGGTATTAAGGCAGTGTTTGAGAAACTTATTAAAGAAGAGGCAGATTAAATAACTAATCCAATTCAGAATAACAACACGAACTAGACGGCTTTTCCAACTAAACTATTTTTTAAATTCTATAGGCATGATTTCTATTATAGCTATTTAGATCCTATAGGCATAGTATCTAAGTGTGTGAAAGCTGACTTTGGACTTATAGGCATGATTTCTAAGGGAAACGAGTTTGGATACATGCTGTAATGAAAATTGAGCTTCAATTAGTTTATATCCTATAGGCATGATATCTAATTGTCAAGCCGATTTTTAACCCTATAGGCATGTTATCTATTATTAAAGCCGTTTATATCCTATAGACATGATTTCTAGTTGCGTGAAAGTGAAGCATGCAGAATTTATTGTAAACAATAACAGATCCTATAGGCATGTTATCTACCCTTTGAATAGCTAAAACATACATATTTCTCAGCCCTTTTCACTAGCCAACCCCATAACGTTTACAAATTATTACAGCCCAAAATGATTAAATTACAAAAGAAATGCAGAAATAGGAAATTACAACCAAAGGAAGCCTGATCTTGACTTCCGATCTGAGTTATATAATTAATCACTTCAATGCAGTGTTTCAAAGCCTTTCTCATACCTGAGTGTGTCAAAATTCCCTAAGGATCTCAGGGGATCCCGGGCAGTGCTCACACCCAAGTTTACATAACCAAATAGAAAGAGTGCAGTGTGGAAGGGCCAACCCTTATGCGTCCAAGATCAGAGGGAACTCAAGGGTCCCAAGGCAAGGCTCACACAAGAGGGGCAGAACCTAGGTTCTAAGAGTATAGTGGAAGTGCAGAACAGAGATTTATTAAAACTGGGTTGGGAATAGTAAGTGGCAAATGGTGTCTTGAAAACAGTTGTAGTAGTGAAACTCAAACTACACAGAACCAGCAATCATTCAAGGGCCAAGGGATTATGGGATACATTGTATAACCCTAGCAGGGGTCTGGTTTGGTCATGCACAACAATAGCTGATGCTGGCATGGACACAAACCATCCAAAGGAACAAAAATACATATAGGGGATATGGGGGTTTGGGGTTCATAGGGTAGCAAGTACACGACAAATGACTGACAGAGTACACATATAGGTAAGAATTAATTTAAAAGGGGAAGAGAACATATTACAGCATGCCAGTAACATAACTTGACTGCGGAAACAGGAGCAGAAGTAAACAAGAATGAGAAACTGAAGCAACTTATGGAAAACATATTGTGGTTGGGGCTAAAATTAACTAGGACATACCAGTAGAGAGGCAAAATGCAGAAGGGTAAAGCAAGCAAGATTCCACAGTCTAGCCTTGGCTTTCAGCCGGCTAGACAAAGCAATAGCACAAGTAGCAGTAAAGAAAGAGAGAGTTTTGAGTGTAAGTGTGTGTTCTGAACTCAAGTTGTTCCTGTGTTTAAAAGAAGAGAGGGTAGGGTATTTATAGTTTTTTTGAAAACGAGTGAAGAATAAGGTAATAAGTAATGCTTCAACACAAACATGGAAATAATCACAATCAGAATCAATTACCACAAGTGATTCCCTTTAATTAAGGGATCACTGCTTAACGGATACTAACAGGTTTAATCAAGGAAAGAAATCATTTTGGGGGACAGATTGATTATTGCCATGTAAGGGGACAGTAAAAGTATGAAGTAAATGAATGAGTCTAAGTACGAAAATATGCTTAATTTTGGAAAAAGATTCAAGGTCAAATATCACAGTAATTAAACCAAGGGAATCGATCAATTTAAACCAACGAATTAAATTAGGGTTCATAAGAAAACCTTTTGCAATCAGTCGCAACATTGAGGGGGTCAGAATCAATCAAGAAAGGATCATGACTCTGCACCTTAGCCTATAAATAGCGAGGAATGAACAGGCATGCAGGGTCAAACATGTCGACAAAAATAAACATCAAAAACATACAGTAGCAGTAGGGGTAAGCTAGGGTTCAGCAGTATAAGAAAACTATTCGAAGCACAATAATCAAGTAGATCAAGTAGTCACATAGAATCAAAAGTGAAGAAGAACATAGTAACAGGTAAGAGAGTCAGAAACGAGTAAAGGTCCCACAAAAATAAGTGAGGAAAACCTTTTAATAAATTAGGGTTTCAACAATAGTCGAGTTTAAGAGATGATAAGAACTCAGAATCAAATAAGTTAAATAAGGCAAAAGATTCAAACGCAAAGAACTTAATCGAACCAAGCATGTGCATAAAATAAACCAAGAGAGTTTCAGAAGCCTATGTAGGGCCAAAACACTTAGGGATTTTAGCATGATGAACCAGGTAGCAGCAAACATGGACAAACGTAGTAAAAATCATAAAACATACTGAAAATCGTAGAAAAGTTTAGGAAACCTTAATAGTTAAAAAATGAAGAGTCATTTTGAAATAAAAATCAAAGAACCTTCGAGAAACACTTAAAAAGTTTGTAACAAACACAGATGTGAAATAAAAATCGAACAGCTCTTAGAGCTAGGGTTTCAAAGAACCCGGAGAAAGTGAGAAAGGCTTTTAAAAAAAATACCGATCTAGCCGGAAAAGTCAAGTATCCGACTTGAACAGCCATGGATGGCCGGAAAAAGACCAGAGACAGAGGTCGAGCAAGGACTGGAACGGATCTCTTCGAGATCTGGCCATGAAATCATGGAAACAAACACCCAGGAGCCATAAGAGGCCGATACACATCTCAAATGGCCATGAGGGGCCATGGATTAGGCAGGGATTAGGGTGGAATTAGATGGCGGCGGCTAGGGTTCATGAGGGGTTGCAGAGCAAATTGAGAGAGAAGGGGATTCAGAGGCGGCGGGTGGTGGGAAATGATTTAGGTTTTAGGGGTCGTTTGGGTTTAATTATGGGAAGTGAGCTGGTGGCCGTTGATCTAAATGATCAACGGCCTGGATTGAATGGGGTATGTAGGGATCCGGGTTGGGTTGGTTTAATTGGGTCAGGGGTCGGGTTAAAATTAGAATTGGGCTGGGGTAATTGGGGCCTGATTTGGGTTATAATGGAAACAAATTTGGGCTAAAATTTAAATAGCCACTTTACCCTTTTAATTTATAAAAAATAATAAATAAAATTCTGAAAACAAATTGAAAGTACTAACAAGATTTATAATATATAATTAATAATTTAAAAATATAGGATCCCATTTATAAACATGAGACAAATTTAAACCTAAAAATGGCTAATATTGCAATTATAGGCAACTAACTTTAAAAAATACTAAATAAAATTGTAAAAATATGTAAAAATTACTATTGCCATATTTTGGCATAAATATAAATATCCAATAAAGGAATCATCAAAAAATAATAATTTTGGACATAATTATTGGGATTTTGTAGATGAAAAAGGGGAATAAATCAGTTTAAAAAACCATAAAAATTATGAAAAAAATAATAATAAAATGCTTGGACATACTTATATATGCATATATATGTTATTTTGAAAGTATTTTGCATACTAAAAATATATAGGGAAAAATTGGATGTCAACACGGGCTTGGCCAAAGCTCGTCAAAATGAGACCGAGCTGGACAAGCAGGTAACCATCATTTTGCAAGAGTATGGTCTACTTGACCCAACTGTGGAGGCTAACACTTCAGTGTCTCAGCTGCAGCAAGAATTGGAGATGATCGGGCAGCTTCGAGGGGAGGTCGATCAAGTTAATGCCGACTGCAACCAGTGGAAGAAAAATATGGATCGGCTTGCTGCTGAGAAAGAGGCTACTCTAGCCCAACTAGCCTCATCTAAGACCCAGCTCCGGGGTGTCAAAGTGAAAAATCTGGCTCAGGCCAAGAAGATCGATAAGCTTGAGGCCAAACTTGCCGCAACCGAGGCCGAGGTTGCTAAAGCCAGGGCCGAGGTCGAGAAGACAAAGGCCAAGACTGATAAGACCGTTGCTGTGTACCTAAAGGATGTCGAGGTTGCTCAAATGGAACTAAGGGAAGCCTCTAACCGGGAGAAACGGATCACCGATTTGCCCAAGTGTCAATCCCGGAGGGAGACCCTTGAAGAGATCCATGCTCGAGGTTTCGACCTCACCGAGGAGATAGCCCGAGCAAAGGAGCTCGAAGCCGATGCCAAGTTCCTCGTCTCCTCCTCCTCCGATGATGATACCGAAGGCTGCCAAAGCGGGTTCGATAATGAAGCTAGGTCCGAAGAGGAAGCTGCTCCCGAGGGAGAGACCAGCCCTGGGAATAGATAGGATTTTCTTCTCTCTTTTTGTATTGTTATTTTTTGTAAGACCTTCATCGGTCTCTTGTATATATCTTTTTCCAAGTATATAAAAGAAGAAATTCCTTGAATGTTTTCTCGATATTTCCTATCTTACAAAATTCTTGTAATAATTTCATTCTTTGGATGGTGTGCTTGAGATTTTATCTCAGACGGTTTCTTTGTAATCGCCGTGGTCGAGTTCGAATAAGGTTCGGACTTTGGGGCTTAGATCTTTACGGGCTCGTGCTGGATAATGGTGACTCCCCGAGCCATAATCAAGCTATTATTTATTTAGGCTTGGGATAATCGAACCCTTGGGTTCGGATCGGGTGAGAACAAGGTCTTGAACCCTAAGTGTATCAGCCCTTAGGTTCTTTTTGGTCCGGCCATTATGGCCTCTAAGAGATGGCTACTATTTCCCCTTTTCGGCTTAGAAGACTCAGTAAAAATTTATTTTTGCCTTGGCATGCATTTTTTACCCATTGGGTGTTTTGAGGTTCGGTGTCGATCGGAACCTTTTGCTTTTAGTTCCTTAACACAAGTTTATATTTGGGTAATTCGATACCTCTTATGATTTTTTGAGGGCTGATTTTATCGAAGCCCTTTGATTATTTTGCCGAGGGTAGCCTTTATTTAACCGGTTTTTTTTGAGAGTTCGAAGGCCTGTTATTGCGTAATTCGGACGTCTCCGAACCGCGTTATTTCGGCGGTAGCCTTTTATATGGCCGTAGCCTTCGGGTGTGTCTCTTGGACTTGTTTCCCGATAGCATTTTGAACTTGTTCGAAATGTTAGTCCCCGAGTATGATGGCCTTGGCCTTTGTGTCGAGGGGTTCCTCTTTGAGGTCTTATAAATTCGAGTTTAGATAACTCGAGCGTGTTGACTGTCGATGACAGTCCCCAAGTATTCGAGGTGTGTTTGCGTTTTGGCCCTTTAGCCGTTTTTCACAGAATCACAAGTATGGAGTCGTATAGTAGAAAATTTCTTTGAGACACAAAGTGTTTGATATAGAAAGAATGCTTCTTTGAATAATTCATACATGCGTACATGTTTTGCCATCGGGGCTCGACTATTCTATATGGACACGGTTCATCTGACCGTTTGGCCCATAACAAAGCTTTCATATCGAGGCCCTTTCTGGCGTGGAGTATTTTTCTCGAAAATATAACCTCCGAGGGCGATGCCCCCAGTATTCGAGGTTGATTGAAAAGAAGCCTTGGATACTGTTGAATTTTCCTTATGTAGCACATAGTTGTTGCATCATTAAAAACCTTGCCGGGAAAACCCATTTGGGATAAACCCGATCTAAGGGAAAACGAGTGCAACGCGTGCTTCAAAACCTATGGTCTTCGTGTATAAGGGTGCCCTCGACGTCTTCAATCATACATCTGCAATGAGTTAGTCTTAAATGCAAATGGAAAAAGGAAAAGGTCATACCTTAGAAATAATATCGTTTGAGTAGTGATACATTCCAATTGTTTGGAAATTGTTCGCCTTTCATCGTGCCAAGCTTGTAAGATCCTTTACCGATAACTCCGATGACTCGGTACGGTCCTTCCCAATTCGGGCCTAGTTTTCCTTCATTCTGGTCTCGAGTATTGAGGGAGACTTATCGTAGAACTAAGTCCCCAGTTCCGAAGTGTCGAAGGTTGGTCCTTCTATTATAATATCTCTCGATTCTTTGCTTCTGCGCGGCCATCCGAACAAGTGCAACTTCTCGTTTTTCATCTAATAGCTCGAGGCTAGTATTCATAGCCTCGTGATTTGATTCCTCCGATGCATGTCAAAATCTAGCGCTGGGTTCCCCGACCTCGATTGGAATCAAGGTCTCGGAGCCGTATACTAAAGAGAACAGGGTTGCCCCCGTGCTGGACTTCGATGTCGTTCGATATGCCCAAAGAACCTCAGGTAGAACTTCTCTCCATTGTCCTTTTGCATTGTTCAACCTTTTCTTTAAGTTTTGAATGATAGTTTTGTTTGTTGATTCGGCCTGTGCGTTCTGACTCGGGTGGTACGATGTTGATAAGATCCTCTTTATTTTGTGTGCTTCGAGGAACTCCGTTACCTTGTTGCCGATGAATTGCTTCCCGTTGTCACATACGATTTTGGCAGGTATCCCGAAACGACACACGATGTGGTCCCAGATGAAGTCAATAACTTCTTTTTCTCTGACCTTCTCGAACGCCTGTGCTTCCACCCATTTAAAAAAGTAGTCAGTCATAAGCAAAATTAATTTAGCTTTACCTGGGGCCGTTGGTAGAGGGCCGACGATGTCCATTCCCCATTTCATGAAAGGCCATGGGGACGCGACTGAGTGAAGTTGCTCTCCGGGCTGATGAATCATCGGTGAAAACCTTTGACATTTATCACACTTTCTAACAAACTCCTTAGTGTCTTTTTCCTTGCCATCCCAGTAATGCCCTGCTCTAACAATTTTGCGAATCAAAGACTCGGCGCCGGAGTGATTCCCACAAGTGCCTTCATAGATTTCTTGCAGAATATAATCGATGTCCCCCGGCCCTAAACATACCGCCAATGGTCCATCGAGCGTCCTCTTGTACAATGTTCCATCTTCATCCAATGTGAACCTAGTAGCCTTGGTTCGTAGAGCCCTTGACTCTTTATGATCCGATGGGAGATTTCCACTTTTCAAATATTCGATATACTTATTCCTACAATCCCAAGTCAAACTTGTAGAATTTATCTCGGCATGACCCTCCTCGAACACCGATCTCGATAACTGGACGACAGTCCCCGGGATAATAGCATCTTCTTCAACTGATGACCCCATGTTAGCAAGTGCATCAGCCTCACTGTTTTGTTCTCGAGGCACATGATCTAGAGTCCACTCCTTGAAGCGGTGCAAGGTTACCTGCAGCTTGTCCAAATATCTTGCATCCCATCCTCTCGAACTTCGAAGCTTTTGTTTACTTGGTTCACCACCAACAGAGAATCGCACTTGGCTTCAATGACTTCTGCCCTTAGGCTTTTATCAAGCTCGAGACCTGCAATCATGGCCTCATACTCAGCCTCATTATTAGTCAACCTAGAAGTTTTAATAGATTGTCTAATAGTACTACCTGTAGGTGGCTTCAAAACAATGCCTAGCCCGGACCCTTTCACATTCGAGGCACCGTCCGTGAAGAGGGTCCGATGACGTACCCAATTTTAGCAGAAGTTCTTTCTCCACTTCGGGTACGAGGGTTGGCATAAAATCGGCCACGAAGTCAGCTAGGATTTGAGACTTGATGGCCGTTCGGAGTTGATATTCGATATCGTACCAGCCAAGTTCGACGACCCATTTGGCTAATCGGCCTGATAGCTAGGGCTTATGCAAAACATTTTGAAGAGGGTAAGTGGTTAACACACATATGGGGTGACACTGAAAATATGGCTTTAACTTTCTAGATGCGTTTATTAATGCAAGTGCCAATTTTTCTAAGTGTGAATATCTAGTTTCAGCATCTCCTAGAGTTCGACTTACGTAATAGACAGGGAACTGCGTACCTTGCTCTTCCCAAACTAGTTCCCCACTTGCCGCTATCTCGGAAACTGCCAAATATAAGTAAAGCTTTTCATCTACCTTCGGAGTGTGAAGAAAAGGTGGGCTCGATAAGTATCGCTTCAATTCCTCCAATGCTTGCTGGCATTTCGGGGTCCATGCGAAATCATTTTTCTTTTTGAGTAAGGAAAAGAACCTGTGGCTTCAGTCTGATGACCTCGAAATGAATCGACCCAAGGAGGCTATCCGTCTTGTTAACCTTTGTATGGCTTTCACACTATCTATGATAGTGATATCTTTGATGGCCTTGATTTTGTCGGGATTGATTTCGATTCCCCGATTTGATACCATGAAGCCGAGGAACTTGCCCGAACTGACCCCGAAGGCACATTTTTCTGGGTTAAGCTTCACGTTGTACTTCCTCAAAATTTTGAATGTTTCCTCATCCTTTATGAATGCATGCTTCACCTTGGACTGGGACCTTCTTTTTTGCTTTACTGGTTTGAACCTGGGGTCGAGCCTCATCCGGTGTATTGTTATTTCCGGTGGGATCCCTGTCATGTCTAAATGTGACCAAGCAAAACAATCCATGTTATCGATAAGAAATTGAATGATTTTTTTCCTGAGTTTGGGGGTTAACCCCGTTCCCAGGTATACCTTTCTCTCGGGCATATACTCGATCAGTATGACCTGTTCCAGCTCCTCGACCGTTGACTTGGTTGCATCTGACTCTTCGAGAACAACGAAAGTTCGAGGAGTAAGGAAATCCTCTTCTTCTTCTTCGATTACCTGTTTCTCCGATTCGGTCGAGGGTGGGGATGGTGATTGGTGTTTGGTCATCTGCTTATCTTTGGTGCTCGATTTTCCCGAGACCAAAGACTCTGGTATCGGTGTCACCTCATCGACTGCAAATATTTCTTTGCAGCGTGTTGTTCCTCGTAAACTGTTTTCACACCATCCACTGTTGGGAATTTCATCATCTGATGAAGGGTTGAAGGTACTGTACTCATGTTGTGGATCCATGTCCTCCTGAGTAGTGCATTATATCTCATGTCATCTTCAATGACATGGAATTTTGTATCTTGTATGGTCCCGGCCACATTCACTAGTAGGATTATCTCCCTCTTTGTTGTTTCACTCGCCATGTTGAAGCCATTTAGGACTCGAGATGCAGGTACAATTTGGTCCTGTAGGCCGAGATGCTCTACGACCCTTGACCTGATTATGTTTGCTAAGCTACCTGGATCCACTAGAACACGTTTAACTTGAATTTTATTTAACAAAATAGAAATTACTAGGGCGTCATTGTGCGGCTGAGAAATTCCTTCCGCTTCTCCGTCATTGAACGATAGGATGCCCTCGGGCACATAACTCCGAATTCATTTTTCTCTGGTAATCGACACCTTGGTACGTTTAAATATAGGCCCTTTGGAACATCGACCCCGCCAACGATCATATGTAATACATGATGAGGCTCTTCCTGCTCATTCTTTCTGTTGGTGTCTCTTTCTCTGAAGTGGTTCTTAGCTCGATCACTGAGAAACTCTCGAAGATGAACCTCGTTGAACAACCGAGCTACCTCATCCCTCAGTTGTCTGCAGTCTTCGGTCCTATGGCAATGCGTGCCATGATATTTACACATCATGTTTGGATTTCTTTGAGAAGGATCGGTTTGTATAGGTCTAGGCCATTTGGTGTCTTTGATCATTCCGATAGCCGATACGATGCCTGATGCATCGACACTAAAATTATACTCCGATAACTGAGGTGCTTCCGCTGGATTGGTATGTTTATCAAAACCACTCTTTCTCATAAGTCCCCGAGAATTTCGCCCTCAATCATTCCTTCGATCGTTCCGAGGAGGATTGCGCCCCGGGCTGTTGTTTCTTTGATCTGCGACATATGGCTGATACCGTTCCCTATTTGACCTTGGTTCCCTTTCGGTATCTCTCGGAAGAGAACGCTTCGCTTCCCTTAGTAAACTTACTCGAATTCGTAATAGTCAAGTTAGTAAAATTTTAATGCCAAATAATTAATTTTAAAAAGAACATGTCCGAATGGTGAACCCCTTAACTGCAGGAATCATGACATTGCACACTACTAAATTCCCAAGTCCCTTTAATTCTTTGATGAAAAAGTTGCACTGCAGCCTGCTCCTTGCTGTCCAGACGTTTCACAAGGTGACACTTAACCACTAATTTTTGTTATAAAAGAATTGCTAACTACCAAATCATTCCAAAACAATAATTTAATAGAAGGACTCGGATTCATTCAATTTTTTAGTGTTTAGATCATAAGTTGTAACATGGAGATTGGAGAGTGCTACATTATTTTTTTTTGGACTTTCATCTCAATCTCATGATTCAATATTTGTGTGCATACCCAGTTGTGTCATAAGTATACTTTATCAGTGACCTTCTTACTTTTGAAGGAGTAATTCGCTTATTATATGCAGATCATAGCGTGCATACATTGAACTACTTCTGATTCACGAGTTAGTGACAGTATGTTTTATATTGCATCATAACATAATGAATGGTACTAAGAAGGTTGGACCAATGAATAATTAATTAAACAGCTTTCGCTTTCAGATGTTAACACTACCAATGAATTGAATTGTAAGAAGGTTGGACCGTGGAATTAAAACAACTTTCGCTTTCAAATGTAGAACTAGGAAATCCATCAAAACTTGCAAAATGTAACATTGATTTGATTAGTTGATTAATTGGATCAATCAACACGTGGTTAATTTTCTCCCTACCCGTCAAACTAAAAGGTATATCAAAATGTCAAGGTAACCTGATTTGTCGTACTGCAATCAAGGAACCAAGGAACAATATGGAGTGAGTGGAGTACTACTATTTTTAATGCGGAAAAGGGTAAAAAAATGCCCTTAACGTATTAGAAATGGCTTAAATTTGACCTCCTTCAACCTATTGGACCATAATTGTCCTTAAAGTTAATTTTTGGGTTAAAAATGCCACTCCTTTTAACAGAAGTATGAGATGGCATATGTGGGACTTTTACTTAAATAGGTGGCACTAATTTATTGGCCCACATGGATACTAGACCCAACCTTTAAAAAGGCTAACCCATCCAAATTGACCCCAAACCCAAACCCAAACCCGCAGTGTTGTATTTCATCTCAATTTGGTCCCCTGGATTTCACCGACAATATTTTCCGGCTAAAATCTTTCACGCCAGGAACATGACTTCTTAGGCAGTGTTGTAGGTTGCTTTGGTGCATTCCGTTGTGGCCGTTTTTCGGCATGACACTATTTGGTGCGCTTGCTTTTGTACTTCGAGGAGTTTCTTATTTGTTCTATTTCCATTTTTTGAATCTGAATCACCCTTGAGACTGCAATGCTTGATTACTTGTGTGCTCTCTGTTCTATATCGACATGATTTAGGTGAAATTACACCCAATTGTTGTTTGTCAGAAAATTTACTCGTGAAATTTGTCAACAGCAAACTCATAGAAATTATGTTCAATAAGAGAGACATCACATTTGTTGTGATTAAAATAGACTAATCTTTCGATTTACTTCAGTTTCTATCACATAAAAAAAAAATCTAATTTTTCAGATTAGATGAACTGAAACAAAAATACTAGAAAAGAAACACATTAATGCCTCATCTAATTATCACAAGAAAAAAAAATCAATCCATTTCGTTCATAATAGTCCAAAGGGATAGGCAATGGCGAGTAAAATATTAGTAGCATTTCATTATCTCAAAGCTACTCATGTATCAAAAAGAGTACACTGTTTAACTTTTACTGTAACATCAATGGTGGTTGTGGGTTTTGAAAAAATAAATATGGAAGAGACGAATCATATGAGGGGACAAGGGGAAGTAGGCTCAAGATAAAAAGGGTTTGGGTTGGTTTAAGCCGGATGGGTCTAGTATCCATGTGGACCAATAAATTAGTGCCACCTATTTATTAAAGTCCCGCATGTGCCATCTCATACTTCTGTTAAACAGAGGGGTGTTGGCCCAAGTTTAGATTAAGTTTTGAAGATTGACAAAATGAACTCAGTCATGGACCAGGTCCATCATGTGAGACACAGTGTTAATATACTTATACATGTGAGAGGCATGTGGAGAAGATAAGTATCAAGGATCAGCAACAATATCTTCTGAGTTGATCGAAAAGGTTGCATAGGATAAGGAGATGAAGTCTCCTTATGTGAAGAGAACTAAATCCGGATCAAGAATAAGGATTGAAGTTTGAATTGTTCTAGGACTCGAATTTGATAAAGGATCAACAATTGAGTCTCAATCAAACTCTGATTACTAACTCTATAAATAATAATGATTGTTCTCTTTTACAGGGTTGCACATACGCAGAAGTTAAACTAAATTGAGAGCAAAATAGCTAGGCAATTTTGCAAGCAATTTATGTGTGATTCAAGTGTGCATTCTTGAAGCTACATGAACCAGAGTGAAAAACCAATTCCATTGCGTCTTTCTTTATTTCTAGTTCAATTGTAGTAGGTGTTTTTATATTGTACCTTTCAGCTTTCATAGAAGCAATTATATTAGGTACTTTGAGTATTCAAGTTAGAGTTAACTTGAAAGTGTCGCAGCAGTTGAGGCTGTGTGCCACACTGGGATTAGAGTTTAATCCTTAGGTTCACAAGAGTTTTGTAAATGCAGTTTTGGCTCAGTGATTTTAGTGGAAGTTTGGGAAAATCCTACTGAGTAGTAGGTCGTGATTTTTTCACCTTTTGAGCCAGGTGTTTTCCACGTAAAAATCTCTGTGTTCTTTATTTTATGCACTCTTAATTCCGCAAACAGTAATAGTTAGTATACCTAGAAGAACCAGGTTCTTCTAGAGCAAAAATTAGGTACCACACAAATCACCCCCCCTCTGGTGTGGTATTGACGTGTAGAACATCAAGGGGCATTTTTAACCCAAAAAATTAACTTTAAAGGCAATTGTGGTCCAATAGGTGGGAGGAGGTCAAATTTGAGCCATTTCTAATAAGTTAAGGGCATTTTTGACCCTTTTCCATTTTTAATATATACTTTATATTTTTTGTACTCATGTACATATATTTTGTTTACACATATAACTTGAGTCGAAAGTAATGAATGCGGTTAAATCAAACGAATTCGCTGATGAAAAGAAGGGATCCAATATGTACTGTTGTGTAGTATTTAAGAAATTAATCGGTTTATAAACTTTTGCATTGGTTTATATAGTGTTTGGTTGTGTTTTGCAAATCAGGATAAATAATCTATGTATAACTTAATACACCAATTGGTTTGTTAGGTTATACCACCAACAACATGGAATAACTAATCCATGTATAACTTATACATAGATAAAGCATCAAAAGAACAAAATTATCCTTATCTTTTTGCTAGCAATCAACAAAAGTTAAGCAACCAAGAGTAATGTTTGACCAAAGAATGAGTTAATACTTGGTTAAACTAATTAGTGATTTATCAAGATAGGACATCCTAATCAAAGCTAATAATTCTAGATCTACAATGGATGATGCGAATAACAATGTATTCAAAGTAAGACATGGGTAATAAATGTAACCAAGTGTTATGTTATATAGAAAGAGCAAGCAATAAATAACATTAAAGGGGAGTAAATATATATAGGGGGAAAAATTCACCCAATATTGAAGAGGGTGATGGATTCCCTCATCTGACAAGGGTGAATGACAGTAGCGAGATAGAATATTATGCACTTTCTTAGATCTGATGGAAAAGACAATAGAATACACCAACAAGATCAATCTTAATGAAAAGTAGTTCTTTGTATTATTTTTGAGAGCTTATCCTTTGACAAGTGTTCTTATCATCTCCCATCCCCCATTTTCCCCCTATTTCTTTCTCTTTATATGGGATATTCCCTAGGAACCCTAAAGTACAAACAGAGAGAATATTCACTGGAATATTCCCTCTTGTGGACCCTAATATAAACTAGTCGTTATTTCTGACTCTGCTGCTCGACCTCGACCACGACCACTGACCGACCACGACCACGTCACACTTGACGATTTCCAAATCACTTTCCTCGCCCAACTCTGCATGACTTAATCTTCGGTCTGATTTTGATCCATACAGTTAGTCCCTCCGCTTTGCGAGGTCGTCCTTTGGTCGGTCTCGCTGAGCGGACATCGCCGGTCATGTTTGAAAGATTTGGGGGGAGGAAATTGAGTGGGAAAGGAGCTTGTACGGGGTGACAAAGTGGCGTTTCGAGAACCACAACTCGTTGTGACGTCAGCCTATGATGACATCATTGCTGTAGGCATCATCATTATGCGTTTTCCCAATGCACCGCATCGTTGCTATGCTATGACGTTTCGATTCTTGTGCAACCGGCGGTTGGCGTTTTGATTCAGGCGCATGTTCTCTTATAAATACCGGAGGAAAACCCCTTGAGTTAAACTTTACACACTCTCATTTTCTAAGCTTTTGCTTCCCATCATTCTCTTCTTCCTTCGGTATTCTATTTTCACCTTGCTGCTGATTTTGTGATAGATTTCTGCAATTCCTCCTTCTCCTTGAGGCTACATTCTTAATACCTTCGTTTAACAGAAGATGGCAACCTCCTCTCATTTTTCTGACATCTCGTCTAAACCAATAACGCTTTCAGTGAGGGTGCCTCCTCGTGAGGACGATATGGCTGCCATTGTTGATGACGACAACTTTCCTACTGTAGACGAGATTATCCCTCGTAATGACAAATCCAGGTCAGATTTTTTGAAAACGCCGACGGAAGACCCTGAATCAATACTCTTCGAACTGGACGAGGCCGGGTTAGCCGAGCTAAGGTTCAAGTACGAAATTCCTACCCACATTGACCTAGTTCCGGCCGGAGGGGACGTGGTTCAAGTTCATCGACCGGGGTATTGCGCCTTCTATGTACCCGTTCCGTATAGGCTACTCTCTTCCTCTTCCTCCACTGGCGGAGGAGTTCTGCCGATACTACCAGGTCTTCCTGGCTCAGGTTTCCCCGTATACTAACAAGATTTTTCTGATGCTGGCGAAATATGCCAAACTGGCCAACCGTAGGGTTTCACTTCATCACTTGCTACATCTCTTCACCCTAAACTTCCTTAGAGGTACGATGCTGCTTCTTCACCATCGTCGGACCAAGGGTTGGTCGTGAAGATGGACAATAAAGCCAACTGTCATTTCAATTTCCACTTCTTTTTCGTCAAGACTGAACATGTGGTGGCGAATCCCACTAGATTCCCCGAGGAGTGGAATTTTGATCGTAAGTACTTTTATCAATCATTCTCTTTGTTTTGTTTTGTTTCGTAGATGATCTTACTGATCCTCGTTTTCTTTTGAGCAGCCGAAATGGAGCCTCCTATGCTGGTTGTGGATATTCTAGATTGGGTGAGCCAGGTATTGCCCTGTACGATGGGGATTCGTGAGTGGTCGTAGTTCAACAAGAAGTTCGGTCGTAAGCCTTTTTCGACCGGTGAGTCATCTTATTTCGACTTTAGTTGCTTCGACCTTCATATCGTCTTTTCTCTTTTCCCTCCTCTTTTTTTTACATCTTCCTTTGTTGATAGGTCAGAGGCTCCGAGGAGGGTGAGGGCTCCTACTCCCGCTTAGCGTCAGACAGGTGCTTCGACCAGGCCTCTACTCTCTACGACTACAGGTGAATCTGTTAAAACTGTTGTTCCTTCTCAAACCTCGGCCTCGCATAGACCTAGCCGTCAGGCTGGTGCACCACGAGCGGAGATTCTGGCTTCCTCAGTGTTTCATTCATTGGATGAGTAATTGCAGGGCGAAGAGGAAGAGGATCCGTTAAAAACGTGGAGAATAGAGGTCGACGGCAAAATGGCCGAGAACGAAGGGCCCACAGGGGCTGATCCCGGGTTGGCCACGGTTGTGCCGAGGGCGGCACGATTTTGGACGCGGAGACTGTGTCCCCTTCAAATATGGTGGTTGTTTCTTTATCATAGATCATCGTGGAAGAAGATGGGCGAGCAGAGGCAATCGAGGTCATTCTGGGGAGCGAACCGTCGACGTCAGAGCAAGTTGGCATTTCTTCCTCCGTCGAAGAGAAGAAGAAAGTTGTGGATGTAGATGACGATGAATCTGGTTCCGACATCGACCCCAAAGAGGAGAGAATGTTTGATGATGGGTTTACTCGGATCGAGGTGAGAACAGACGGATCTTCTCATTCGATAGCCATCCCTCTAGACAGCAACTTGTAGACCAACACGGAGAGCGTGGTCCTCTCTTTTGTCTCTCTTTGCGTTGGCACCGAGAACAAGACTCTAGAGTCGTTGAGGAACGCCGATCTGTCGTTAAGCATATCTGGGATGGCTTTATGGGTGAGTTGGTATCCTTGTTTTTGTTCCTTGTCTTTTCTCCTTTTTATTCTTACGGACTCTTTTCGGCTCTTTTTCTCTTTAGACTCTTATTTTGGAGATCGAGAGCGCCCGCCAAGAGGAGAAGCGGAAGGTGGTTTTCAAGAAGATGGTTTTGAAGTATCATCGATATCGTGACAAGTACCGTGTGATGCGTGATCGGTTTGGTGCCGATGGTAATTTCCAGTCCCTTAGAGATGAGTTGGGGCAGAAGGATGATGAGCTCGTCAGGGTCATCGACAGATGCACTGAGCTCGAGGGATTGCTTATAGTGAAGGAGGACGAGCTCGAGGTGAGCAAAGGGGTCGTGGCTGAGTGTGTCAACCTTCAAGCTCAAGTGGCGTCTTTGCGGGCTGAGCTTGAGCAGAGCTTGATCAGAGCTAATGGATTGAGTGACGAGTTTATCGAGAAAGTGGCAGAGTTGGAGAAGACCGAGGAGGCCAGGATGACGGTTTTGGCGAAGGCGGTGGCATTGGAGGAGGGCATTCGCGTGCTTAGATCTAAACGAGCGAGTGAAGCAGAAACGGCCGTGCTGAGGGGGGGGCACGGCTTGATGCGCGAATTAGCGGGCTCGAGAGAGATGTTTCGAGCCTCAGTGATCAAGTTTCCGCTCTTGAGGCCGAGAAGGCACGACTGTTGGCCCGACTGTCCTCCTCTCATACTTCTGCTTTCCCCGACGTTCCTCGGCACTTATACAAGATGTGGATCCAGGCCGAGGCTTAGCTGGAGATATATAGGAATTTGATGATGGCGGGGAAGGTTTTTGAGTCCGATTTCGAGGATGCCCGTGTTAAGGCACGTGACGTTAGGACTGCTTGCGGTTATGATCCTGCACATCGGGGACCGGCGATGGTGAAGATGATTTGGACGAGCTTGCATCAAATGCTTGGTATGATGACGAGTATTGCGATGGCGAGGGCGATGATGGAAATGGCGCTGCTGGGCAAGACGGTGAAGGCGGGGATGGCATGGAGTAGTGTTTTGTACTTAGTTTTTGTGTTTTTCTTCTTTTTGTTTTTGTGTTTGGGGGCGTCTTTCTGGCCCTTTGTAAGATCTCTTTTTTTTGGGAATGGAACGATCACAACCTTTTGCTGTATATTATTGGGCCTTTTTATTTTTCTTCAAATGTTTTTCTTCAAAAGAATTGTGTTGGTATGCGCTATTTCGAACATGGTCGAGTGTATCTTTGATTGAGTATGGGTGAAGTCCCATGTCGTCATACCTAACTCAAGACGAAGTTCTAAATCGAACTCAAGTTAGGTTGAGCGTTAGTTGAATTCGAGTGTGGTCGAATACGATTCTTTATTAATTTGAACGAGGGTCGAATGTGAGTCGATTTGCGCGAGGTCGAATGCTGACTCAGTCGACTCGAGCAAGGTCGAATGGTAGCTCTTAGTTGATTCGAACGAGGTCGAATGTGAGATTCGAGCGAGGTCGACCTCTTAGTTAATTCAAACGAGGTCGAATGTGAGTCGATTTGGGTGAGGTCGAATGTGAGTCGATTCGAGCGAGGTTGAATGCCGACTCTTAGTTGATTTGAACGAGGTCGAATGTTAGTCGATTTGGGCGAGGTCAAATGCTGACTCAGTCGACTCGAGCAAGGTCGAATGTCGACTCTTAGTTGATTCGAACGAGGTCGAATGTGATTCGATTCGAGCGAGGTCAAATGTTGACTCTTAGTTTATTTGAACGAGGTCGAATATGAGTCGATTCGAGCGAGGTCGAATTTTGACTCTTAGTTTATCTAACAAGGTCGAATGCGAGTCGATTCGAGCAAGGTCAAATATTGACTCAGTTGATCCGAACGAGGTCGAATGCGAGTCTATTTGAGCGAGATCGAATTTTGACTCTTAGTTGATTTGAACGAGGTCGAATGTGGTGCATTTGTTGGTGATGTCGCCCAAACTCACACCACTAATTGGGATTGTGAGGCGGTCGATGCAATTATAAATACCCAACGCGAGTCGGGGTCGATTCCACAGAGAGCTTTATATGGGATTAGGTACATACCTAGTCTAGTGTATGACGTGCCCAAGATTGCACTTCCACATATTCAGTTGTTTCTTTTCTACTTCTAGTTTGTATACTAATGCTTGTAACTGGAAAGCTAAGAAACAATGTTTTTGGTATTGTTGTTTTTCAAGTTTATAAAAGATCTAGGGTCGTGACTTCCACCTAGGTAGTTACCTAACGAATTGCAAACTCTAGGACAAGTTTGATTGGTCGGGGTCGTAATATAGAAATCACACGCAATTACCCACTCAATACCTCTTGGTAGTTAGAGTGATTTTGCCCAATTCGGCTTTCTCAAGTCCAAATGGGTATTGCAAAAAACAAGTGATAAATGCTCAAGTCGGGTCTTACTATCTTTAGATTCAACCCTTTAATTGGGGCTATCAATTTCTTGAGTTCACCCCAATTCCTTGTTAGCCAAGTTTTCCTAGACTTAGTCTCTCTTTCTCAAGTAGAAACTAAGTCATTTAGGCATGAATCAATGTTTGCAACCATTAATTCTCAAATTCAAGCAAGAACTAGGCTAAATATCACTAACCCAATCACAAACAAGCCTTAAATCAAACACCCATTAAGTACCCACACTAGGGTTGGGTCATAACCCTAGCTAGAAATTTAGCTACTCATGGAAAATGAAGAAATTAAAGAAGAAACTAAGATAAAATTCATAATAGATGATTAAGGGAAGAAAATCTAATGTTAAAATGATAAACTATAACAAAGTTGTTCAATACAGCAAAGAAAAACGACTATCTATTCTCAGGTGCAGAAAACTTAACCTAAAAATGATATAAAGATCTATTTATACCCAGCTAAAATTGTCGGACAAAATTGCCCCTACGGTGGTTGTGCGGCCGCACAATTTTGTGTGCGGTCCGCATTTTGAAACTTGGCTTGACAGGTTGGACTTCTGCGGCTGCACTATTCTGGATTGCGGCCGCACTTCTTCAACTTTTGCGGACCGCACATTTATGAGTGCGGCCGCATTCTTGCTTCTACGGCCGCACAATAATACTGCGGTCCGCACTTCTTGACCTTGGGCTCTGGCATGTGGGACTTCTGCGGACCTCACATTTCTGAGATCGGCCGCGCTCTTGATCCTGCGGTCGCACAATAACGGTGCGGTCCGGATTTCTTCATGACCCCAAAATCCCATCTCTCTGAACTTTATCTTCTGCGGCCTCACAGTAATTGTGCGGTCCGCATTTTGCAAAGAATTCCTGTCAGAGAATTTCTTCATGTTTTGCGGCCGCACTCAATATTGTGCGGTCCTCATTTTGCCCTTTTAGCTTGGTTTTGGTCTTTGTCCAAAATTACTCCCTCTTGAGTTGATTTTCATTTCTTTGGCTCATATTCAAATACTCCTGCAAGCAAGCACATTTCATTAGTTTTCGGGGATACCTTTAAGCAATTTTGAGCTAAAACGAAAGTAAAAGAGTACAAATAAGTAGTCAAATTCCCTAATTATCAACTCCCCCAAACTTAAGCTTTTGCTTGTTCTCAAGTAAATAAGGTAATTCCCACCTCCACAAGACAAGAACTATTTCAGCTGGCCTAAGGTGAATCAATCACATATCAATTGGGACCAACAATTACCCACTAACGCGTATGAATTATCAACAATGCAAGGATTTGACTTTTTGAGTACAATAGTTCTAATATGACACTAAAGCATCAAGAGTTGACTTTATTCATCAAGGAAGCTCGCTCTATCATGTAGGTCATTGTGGATCCCAAACTCCTCCTCCTCGACTCTCCTTTAGCATATCTCACTTTATAATGTAACACCCAATTCAAGGATTGTGAAAAGTTCGCTCATCTCTTTCAAAAGAATGTCACAAGTACGACTCTAAGTACCATATGCTTGCCCCTCATGTAAATCACCACTAATGTAAGCTCACTCAACTTGAAATCATGTAGGGCTTTTTCAAGATTTAATGAAGGCTTTTGGACCAAGGTAGGACTTTTTGGAATAGAATGGGTTCATCTTTCCTTAAGTACTCCATTTTCTCTTTTTGGCTCATACTTTATCGACTCTTTGAGTCATTTTCTTTTTCCTCGGGGGAACTAGAGAGACGTAACGTCACTCTTTCTTGATCGTGATATTCATTTTTTCTCCTTTCTATTTACTCCATGCCTTTCATCCTTGTTTTTCTTTGAATCCCTTCAACCTTTTACTTTATTCACTTTCTTTTTGGCATTTTTCTTTTTGTTCTTTCTTTCTTTTTTTTGCCTTCCCTTTTCTTCATTTCTTTCCTCTTCTTTGTACCTTTATATCAGTTTCAAACTCCTCGTCTCTCATCAAACTTATGCTTTAGCCAATTGTTTATCAAGAATGCTAAGGAAAGATCGGGTGCCAAGAGAGGGTCATCATAAAACGGATAAAGGCTTGTAACTTGGTTATTGAATGAAAAAAGGCTTAGTCTCAAATGGGTTGACTAGGGATATCACATTGATAGGCTATGGAAGATTTCAAAGTGGATCAAGGAGAGCCTACAATCATTTCTCAAGCCAAGCTACACTTAGAATTTCGCCTAGAAAAATATTCGGGGCAAGTTCTAGACTATTAGCACGGGTACTTGGACTTGAAACTAAATATCTCACCTCTCATGCCGCTGGATTGCTAAAGAGAACGGAGTCGAGGGCACACAGCAAACCTAGTTAAGATTGAGAATCACAAATGGCTCGACTGAACCACTCGATGACTACTTAAGTTAACACAAGAGTCAAAAGGTCACAACTAGAGCTATTTTCTGCCAACAACTTGTTTTTACCCATAAGGCCGTAGGTAAATGTGTTGGTAACAAGTGAAGCATGCTTGAGACCCTTTTATTCATTACTACTATTTTTTTTACCTAAACATAAAAGAAAAAAAATGGACTAAATCCCTTGAGAAGGTTTTTACGCCATCCATCGGTGGGAAGAGCCACCTGGTTCACACAAAACCCACCTTAGGAAAGAACAGTGGCATTAGGAAAATCAAAGGCTTATTGCTCACTTAAATATAACAAGAAACTACGAAATCAAAAAGAAGCTAATAAAGTAAATAAGAAGTTATACTACTAAGAAAAACAAACTAAATAAGCTATGAAATAAACTACAGAAAGTAAGACAAATAAATATACAAATCGAGGGAAAATAAATATATACATCAAGGGAAAGGGAGGAATATATACATAACCAAAGAGAAAATAAAGAAAGAAGAAAAAGAGTATTACAGTTATTACAGGCCAAATGTCAATGTAATAATGAATAACCCAAAATAGTCCACCCCCTGAATAATAAAAAGCATGTCCCCAGTGCTTAACAAAAACAAGAGCAAGGAAGGGTAGAGAGTTAAGAGAACTCCCTATGTGGTCACAATGTGCATGCCATCCTCAGCACCCTCGGTCTCCTCCAACTGTATCTCATCATCACCTGGCTGAGAGACAACAGGGTTGGTGAGCATCTGGAGCATCTCCTCAGTGGTGTGGGCAGCAAGGTCCGGCTCCTCAGACTGGCCGGCTGCTGTCTGTGATGCCTTGGTTCATGCTGGTGCTGTCTCCATAAGAAGGTCAAGTGGTAGATCTCCTGCAGATGCTATCTTGGAAACTTCTTTTCTTAACCTATCCACTAACTTCTTTGAAGCCTGAGATTTCTGCATCTTCTTTGCTTGCTTCCCCAACTCCTCAATGACTTCCCCATGTGCCACCAGAGTCTCCATAATGGTTTTTCTGATTTCTAGGATCTTTGACAATTGTTCCTCCTGTGACAGAGGTACCTGAGGTGCTGCTGGGTTAGAGGACTATACTGCAACAGCACTGGGTATGTCAGACATCTTTGAAGTAGTTGTCTGTATCCAGTTGTTAAGACTCGCCAATGTCTGGGAGACTCGCAGTGCAGTGAGTGGATATGTAGAGGATGCAAGCATTGGCACTGATGTAGATGGTCTAGAAGATGGAGGTGGTGGCATGTCAATTGTCTCGGTGGAAGGACCGGCTGATGTGGAAGGCATGGTAGCTTTAGAAGGCTCAATAGCGGAATCAATAACCACTACCGGTTGCTCCTCATACTGGCCAGCGAAGGTAGTTGCCTTACCCTTGAACTTGGGGTTGTCAGCATCCTGCAGGTGGTACCATGAAAAGGGCTTCTTGGCCTTTACTTTTGTGTCATAATGCCTTGGCTCCACCTTTGCATCATTGAAATACTCTATGAGGGTGTTTAGGTAAGGGTAAGATCTTTCATCCTTTTGGACAGCTAATGTGATATTGGTTAACATGATGGAACCCACATTGATTGGGTACCCAGCCATAATAAAAGCTATTATCACTGCTCGGGGAAGTGGGAGATTGTTCTCATTAAAACACGGATCAATACGGCTGCACACAAAGGTCTATCACCCTTTAGCTTCAAAATTTAGGGTGGCCCGAAATATAGGACCACTCTTGTGATCCACAGTGGTGGTGGTCCGCAGGCAGCCAATATCTCAGCTAGCCACGGGCGAGCTGCATCACCCATAGCAAGCTTTTCCAAATACTGGACTGCCTCTACTTCTTTAAAGCCCACATAAGTGTTCAAAGAGCAGGAGTCGAATTTGACTTTTAGATTTCTCACCTTTGTTATCTTGGTACCCTTCTTTATGTGAGCCACATTAGCATAGAATACTTTAACCAAGTGCTCATTTGCATCGAGGATACTTTTGGAGAACCACTTCCACCCCTTTCGCTCACGAAACTGTCTAAGGACATTTGGATTGTGAATATCCAAATCCGTAATTAAGAACCGTCGTTCAAGTGTGAGCGATCTCTGGGGCCACCACTTTCTGAACCGTGTGAAGGCCATCAAACTCGCAAAATGATCCTCCCATATTTCCTTCTTCTTCGACCTCCCAAGGCCGCCCACTCTAGTGTCACCTCCTCTACCATTATCATCATCAGGAACCTCATCATCATAATCTAAATCAATTGGTGCAGGAGGAGTGTGTGTAGAGGAGGGCTTTGAACCCTGGATACCGGCATCAGAACCCTCAGAAGAACTAGCTGTGGTGGAGGATTCATCACGGAGTTAGTATCTCCCTTGAACTTGCTGTGATTGGGCTTCCGGCTGTGCTTGCACAGAGTTCCCCTCTGAAGCTTCCCTAGACGGGAGATACTCACCGGATGTCGAGGGTTCAGGAACTCTGTTGGCAGTTGTCTTCTTGTTTATATCTCTTTGTGCGTCGAAGTTTATCGTTTTGAGATAAAATACGGTCCGAGCTACACCGATGACCACAAGATGGTTCTACACGGCATCTTGTGTAGAGGGATCTCTGGCACAGACTTCCTTCTTTATGCTCATAGGCTTAACCAACCTAGAGCACGGACTAGTACCATACAAGGTACCACATAACCATAATAATAAGATGTATAAAGTGTGTTAAAAGTGAGTAGTACTTTAAGTAATTTGAGATAATTATTAATTATGTGAATAATTCGTTAATTATTGATTTGAGTGGGAAGTTAACAAATTAATTAAAAATATGTGGGAATAATAATTAAGTGAGAATTTTCGATAAGTACTAGGGGACAACCTCCACGTGGGAGTATGAAATTTTGGCAGCAAATTCCATCTATTCATGACCTTGAGAAGGTGGTGGAAACATTTAAAGATATATGTGCACATTTATCTCATTTGGTTGAAGAATTCTATCAAGAAGGTAAAAACATTATACGGTGGATTCCTTTTCTTATAGTAGGAAAAGTCCCATCCCTAATTAGTGATATTATTCATTAAGAGTGATTTGCTTACAAATTTTCATTACAATATTCATTATTCATTAAGAGTGACTTGCTTGAATTAAGAGTGATTTGAAGCAACATTATTCATTACATCATACAAATTTTGCAAACGTGATTTGCTTCAACAATTCATATGAAATTGCTTAATACTATAGCAACGTGGGATTTGCGATTCTAAGGGAGTACGGTACAATCTTTCTTAAGAATATCATACGTATTTTCCCTTACTTCGATCTGCCGTCACGTGTTTTATCACAAAAGACGGGTGTTAGAGGGATTGTTAAGAGAATCGGCTCAGGTATGTTAAGTCTAATCCTTCTTTATTTTGGCATGATCCAAGTAACGATAAGTAAACATAAATCTATTTCATAAGTGTTTCTACTCTTAGCAGTTAAGGATGTCTATGTTATTTATTCCTGTAAAATGATATTCAAGCATGTCTAAGTATGTCCCTAAGTCCCTATTGAGGTATATGATAGAGATGTTAATGTTCATAATGGTATTACATGCATCTTCATTTACCACCGTGCTATGTCCAGTTGGGCAGACATGCATCTTCATTTACAATCGTGCTACAACCGATTGGGCAGTCATGCATATTCATTTACCACCGTGCTACTGCCGGTCAGTCAGTCATGCATTTACCACCGGGCTACGTCCGGTCAGGCAGTTACCACCGATTGGGCAGTTATGTATCATTATTTACCACCGCTTGGGAAGCCATGCATTTACGACCAAGCTACGGCCAGTCAGGCAGTTACCACTGATCAGTTGGGCAGTCATGCATCATACGATATGGATAATAGAAATAGTCTCAACGAGAAGCATTATATATAAGTATAATAAGTATACATATACGGTGGAACTTCAGAGATTCAAGTTGATTCTTATTCTTACTGTTATGTTTAAGTTCTGCCTTACATACTCGGTACATTATTCGTACTGACGTCCTTTTGTTAGGGACGCTGCACTTATGCCTACAGGTATAGATAATCAGTTTGACGAGCCCTCATAGTAGACGTGGTTGGCGTTCAGCGATGGACCGGTAAGACTCCACCTCATTCGGAGTGCATCCGAGTCTATAAGTCATCGTGTTAGAGTTTTGCTATAGACTTATGGGTAGACCGGTACCCTGTCCCATTTGATGTCGAATAATCTTAGAGGCTTTGTAGATAGAGGTTCAGTTTGTACAGTATGTCAGAGGCCTTGACGACCCATATGTATTCATGTTTTAAGAACAAGGGTTCATTGATACAATGTTTGCCCACTTATAGTTATACATTACGAGTTGTGGACATGTTGGCCATTGATAGTTACAAGAAAAACAAGAGTTATAGAGTGGTTCCCTTAGGCAAGCTCGGCATCGGGTGCCAGCCACGTCTCTGCAGGTTTGGGGCGTGACATCGACGATTTTTTCCCAGTGAATTGGGGCCCGTTGTCACAACTGAATTCTTTGGGGATGCCAAAGCGGCATATGATGTTCCTCCATATGAATGTGATAACTTCTTGCTCGCGTATTTGGGCGAATGAAACTGCTTTGACCCACTTGGAGAAATAGTCAATTAAAACTAAAAGAAATCGTACGTTACCTCGTCCGAATGGGAGGGGTCCGATGATGTCCATTCCCTATTTGATGAAAGGCCAGGGCGAGGTGACTGAGTGGAGGTGCTTTTGCCGCTTGGTGGATCATAGGGGCGTACTTTTGGCATTGCTCGCATTTTTTTATGAAGTTGGCGGCCTCTTTTTTTCATCGTGGGCCAGTAGTAGCCTGCTCGTATGAGGCATCTGACGAGACCTTAATTACCGGTGTGAGCTCCGTAGTGACCTTCGTGTACTTCCTCGAGGATGCACCGTGTCTTATTTGGGCCTAGGCATTTTGCTAGGGGGCCGCCATACGTTCTTTTGTACAAGTTGTTGTTGACGATGTTGTACCTGGCCGCCTGCATTCGTAGCTTCTTGGCTTTTGTTTTATCGTCCGGGAGTACCCTGTCCTGTAAATATGAGACAATACGATTGCGCCAGTCCCAAGTCAAGTTTATAGTTTGTACCTCGATTTGATCGATCGATGAATGGAGGAGAGTGACTGCGTTCCCTTCTCCGGTTATGCTTTTAGTGGCCGCTTTTGGCGAGACCGTCCGCTTTGACGTTCTGCGCTCGAGGTATTTGATCGAGCTGGCATTCGTCGAACTCGGGTAACAGTCTGCAGATTTTGGCTTGGTATTTCTGTAGCCGTTTCTCCTTGATTTGGAAAGTCCCAGTGACTTGATTGGCGATGAGTTATGAGTCACATCATAGGACTACTCGTCATGCTCCGTACTTGAGTTCCAATTTTAATCGTGCAATCACGGCCTCATACTCGGTCTCATCTCATATCAGGGTACTATATGGACTGGCGAATTATTTTGCCTGTTGGGACCTTGAGCACGAGTCCCAGCCCAAATCCTGACGCATTAGAAGCGCTATCTGTGTACAGAACCCATTGGTCGCGCATTTTGGTGGAAGTACTGGCGGCTTCCCTTTCGACTTTGGGCATTATTTTTGCACTAAAGTCGGCAGGTGGAAGTACTGGCGGCTTCCCTTTCGACTTCGGGCATTATTTTTGCACTAAAGTCGGCGACGAAGTCGGCAAGTACTTGTGACTTTATTGCCGTTCGTGGCTGATAGGTTATATCGTGTTCGCTCAGCTCTATGGCCTATTTGGCCACCCGATAGTTCAGGTTTTGTGTAGGATATTCCTTAGCGGAAAGGTTGTGACCACTGAGATGGGGTGGCACTAGAAATAGGGTCTAAGCTTTCGCGAAGCTACGACCAAGGCTAGGGCTAGCTTCTCGAGGTGGGGGTACCTTGTTTCAGCATGGACCAAAGTTTTGCTAATGTAGTATATGAGAGACTGCGTACCTTTACTTTCTCGTACCAGAACTACACTTATTGCAACATCAAACACGGCCAGTTATATGAGGAGACGTTCTTCGAGTTTCACATTAGCGAGCAGTGGAGGCGAAGACAAGTATGCCTTTAGTTCTTTTAAGGCGTTGACGCACTCAGAATTCCATTGTAGTCTATTGTCCTTTTTGAGTAGGCCAAAAAATTTATGGCACCTATTAGAGGACCGTGAGTTGAATCTTGACAGGGCGGCTATATGACCGGTCAGCTTCTGCACCTGTTTCTTGCTGGTCAAGTTTCCCGATATTCCCTCTATAGCCTTGATTTGGTCGGGGTTGACCTCGATGCCTCATTGCGATACTAAGAAGCCGAAGAACTTTCGCAAGGTTACTCCAATGGCGCATTTCTCGAGATTCAATTTCATGTCGTACCGCCTGAGTAGGCTTCTCTGAAATGGTCGATGTGGTCTTTCTTTCTTTTTGACTTGACCAACATGTCGTCTATATATACTTCCATAGTATTGCCGAGCTGTTCTTTGAACATTTTGGTTACCAGCCTGTGGTATGTCGCCCCTGCGTTTTTCAATCCGAACGACATAACTCTGTAGCGGTACGTCCCATGGTGTGTGATGAAAGTAGTTTTCTCCGGGTCTTCTTCCTCCATGAAGATCTGGTTATGACCAAAATAGGCATCCAAGAAACATAATAGTTGGTGCCCTGATGTTGCATCGATGAGCTGATCAATGTGAGGTAGTGGGAATGAGTCTTCTGGGAACGACTTGTTCAGATCAGTGAAGTCCACGATGACCACGTTGGCAACCCATTAGGGGTATTTTGACTCTCTGATAGAGCCGTTTTCAAGTAATTTCTCCACCTCTTCGCGGACAGCATCATTTATCGTGGCATTGAATTTTCTTCTAACCTGCCGTATTGGGGGTGGAATGGGTTGACCTTCAATTTATGTGTTGCTATTTCCTTCAGGATGCCCGTCATGTCTCCCTGAGAAAAAGCAAACAAGTCTGCATTCTTAGCTAAAAATTTGATAGAATTTACCGGGTTCATGGAGTTTGTGGCCGATATAGGCCTTTTTGTTGTGGTTATTTTTATCGAGCTGAACGGGGTCGAGGTCTTCCACGGTTGATCTCGTAGCCTCTAGGACTTCGGGGTCTTTGATGACATCTTTTCCTTCATCATTGTCGGACCTCGACCTCGGTAATTGCTATGCTTCTGCGCCTTTGCCCTTTAACCGTTGAGTGTATGTGCAGTCTTGGGTGATGCAGTAGCATTCTTGGGCCGTGCGTTATTCACCGTGGATGCTGAATACTCCCTACAGGGTGGGAAACTTGACGACCTGATATAAGCTTGATGGGGTGGCCCTCATGGCGTGTATCCAAGGCCGTCCTATGATGGCATTGTACATCGTATCTTGATCCATAATGTGGAACGTAGTTTCCAGAGTGATACCACCGGCCAGAACAAGTAGTGTGATTTCTATGGAAGTCCGCTCAACTGCATTGTTAAAACCTGTAGTGTGATACAGCGTGGCACTATCCTATCTTCGAGCCTCATTTGTGTGAGAACTCGAGGGTGGATGATGCACACGTTGCTTCCGTCGTCTACCATAATTCATTTTATATCAGTATCTGAAATGCGCAAAGTAATAACAAGAGCATCATAGTGAGGAAAGGTCAAACCGTGGGTATCCGACTCGTCAAAGATGATACTTTCTTCGAGGTCGTCATACCATTCATGGGTGATTGATCGATTCATCTTATGGGTGTTGTGAACATTACGTTGTTGATTGTCGAATCGTCGCCTTCACCGATGATCATTTGGATGGTGCAGGCTAGGGAGGGTGGCTTCAGGGGGCTTGATGTCGTTCTTGTCCTCGAGCGAAGTTTGCCTTCCTCGGTTGCTCATCAGTTCTCTCAAATGCCCTTGGTGGAGCACGATCACTACCTCTTGCCTTAAGGTGATTCAGTCTTTTGTCTTATGACCTCGTTCCTAGTGGAATTCGCTGAGGGCATTCGACTTTCTGGGATTTGGGTTGACTTCATCTTTTATGGCCATTTCACCTTTGGGCTGAGCTTCTTCAGGGCGTAGACTATCTCTGAAGGAGAAATACAAAAATTGTAAGTAGACAGTAGTGGAGGCATACCTCTTTTGTTTCGGTGAGTCCCTATCTGCAACCTGGACGGACCATCACCGTGGCGCGGGGGGGGGGGGGGGGGGGTTGTATGACGGCAATTTTGACATATGGCTAGTGTCTTTCACAGTTGAGGCGTGGACCTGCATGGTCCCTTCTCTTATCATTTTTGCGATCCTTTCTCGACTTCATTTGGATATGTCAACCGTTGGGTTGGTTCGTTGAGGTCATCCTCGTCAGCTCGCACCTCGGCATAATAAGCATTATGTATCTCGTCCCAAGTGGTAGGGGGTATTTCATCAGTCGGCTCAATAATTTCCTAGTCGCCTGCGAACCGCTCCTATTCAGCCCATTTTGGAAAGCTGCTACTGCCATTCCTCCGACACATTTGGATGAGTCACTCTATCACGGTTGAATCGAGCGAGGAAGTCTCTGAGTCCCTCGCCGGTTGTCTGTTTAATGGAGAAAATATCATTTACCCTTGCCTCTGCTTTCTTAGCCCCGGCGTGGGGTGACGAACTTGTCGGCCATTCCTCAAATGTTTCTATGGACCGCGCAGGTAATTGTGAGTACCACGTCAATGCTCCCCAGTTAGGGTTTCACTGAACTTCTTCAGCAATATGGATGATACTTGTTCTTTGGCGAGGTCGTCGCCTTTCACGATGGTGACGTAATGGATGACATGATATTCAGGGTCTGTCGTGTTGTCATATATCTTCAGGTATGGTGGCATTTTGAATGTTTTAGGTATAGCGTGTGGCGTGTCCTCGTCACTATACGGTTATTCCACGAACCGGCCGGTGTCCCGTTTTGGTAACAGCTTTGGGGCGCCCGGTATCTTGTCTACTCTTTCTTGGTGCTCCTTCATTTGGTCGCTGAGCGCTTTGTTCTCGTTCTCCATCTCCTCCATTTTCTTCAGAATGGCTGCAAGGGTGTTATTACCTACATCATTAACAGTGTGAGTGATACCTGTCACAGGAGGAGGGTCGTGCTGCTCATCTGTTTCTGATGTGATGCCGACTCGTCATCCTCCTTGCTCGCCTTTTGGGCGGATTTGTCGAGTATGCTGGTCAGTGTACTCGTTAGCCATGTTTCTAGTAGTTTTTTCACTGCTGGTGGTGCCTCTTCCGCTGTGGACGTAGAGACCCCTTTTCCATGGGAGGTTGTGACGCTGCCGTGAGGGAGCGGTGAACCGCTTCGTCCACGGGAAGCATTCGGTGTCGCATTCTCCTCGCCTGTTCCATCAACCTCGTTGATGGTTTTTAGGAGGTTAGTAGTAAGGCCTGCCACTGCCTTCAATCTTTCCTCTCCATTACCTGTCATGTTGGAATGTGCACGTAGGAAAAAGATATTTTTGTGTCGTGCTGTTTTTTTAGATCTAGAAAAACTAAGACTTTGACTAGGAAGTCCCCACAGATAGCGCCAAATTATTTGACCAAAAAATGAGTTACTCTTTGGTTAAACTAAGTAGTGATTTATCAAGATAGGACAATCCTAATTAAAGCTAATAATTCTAGATCTACAACGGATGATGTGAATAACAGTGTATTCAAAATGAGATGTGAGTAAAAATGTAACCAAGTGTTATGTTATGTATAAAGAGCAAGCAATAAATAACATTAAAGGGCAGTAAATGTAAATAGAGGAGAAGATTCACCCAATATTGAAGAGGGTGAAGGATTCCCTCCTCTGACAAGGGTGAATGGCATGAGTGAGACAGAATATTATGCACTTTCTTGGATCTGATGGAAAAGACAATAGAATAGTTCACCAACAGGATCAATCTTAATAAAAAGTAGTTCTTTGTATTATCTTTGAAAGCCTATCATTTTACAAGTGTTCTTATCATCACTAAACATCCCCCCTTTTCCCCCTCTTTCTTTCTCTTTATATGGGATATTCCCTAGGAACCCTAAAGTACAAACAAAGAGAATATTCACTGGAATATTCCCTCTTGTGGACCCCAATATAAACTAGCCGTTATTTCTAACTATGCTGCTCGACCTCGACCACGACCAGTTGTCGAGCTACTCGACGCATGAGGTTACTGACCGACCACGACCACGTCACACTTGACTATTTCCAGATCACTCTCCTCGCCCAACTCTGCACGACTTAATCCTCGATCTGATTTTGACCCATACAAGTATAATAGTAAACCCATTGGTTTTCAATTGGAAAAATAAATAAGTATCTTAATTCATATATTGTATATCTAATTTTTGTGCTATGAACCAAACACCCAACAAAAAATATTTTTTGTGTTATTAATATATATATTACTAATTCTTACACAATTAATCTATTTACCCTAAAATTCGAGTAACAATTAAATTTATATTGTGGTTTTAAGGATATGTGATTTAATCTAATACCAATTGATAAACGAGAAATTAAATAGATAAATTAGAAAATAAAAAAATAATCAAACCAGTATGCAAGCCAAATCTCGACCTCGACCTATGGTAGTCTCGAGGTGTGATAATAGGAATAGCACATGATAAAGCAACTCTGATTAACAGTAAGTAAAATAGCAAGAAAGTAACAAGCGTATATTTTCTTATCAGTGAATAACGTGTTTTACAAATGAATGGGATTCCTCTTTATATAATAGGGGAGTCCTAAATAAGGTACACTTCTAATTATAGTAGGAAATCATATATGACAACTGATTAACCTCCAAGAATCGATCCATTCACGCCATGATCTTCGGTCCGCTGAGGGTGTCTCACTCTTTCCATTACTGAACTACACCGGTATCATCTCGAAGTATGCCCTCTTCTGACCTCGGTAAGTGATATCAACCTTGATCTTGGAAAGAAAACTTCGACCCCGAACTCGACGTCCTGGCCTTCCGACATGGTATCGCTTTTTTCCATCAAAGGACGAAATCGGGCTGCCTCGATTTCCACCGTATACAGATAGTCCCCTCGTTTCTTAGAGTAAAATGATAAGAAACAACTTAATCCTCGATTTTCTGGAGACCATGATAATGACGTCATCCCCATGACATAAGCGGTCGAGGTGACCGAAATGTCCCGTCGGTTCAGTTCCCCAAATCATTAATGACTGTCAGTGGGCGGTCGGCCACTAGCGCCACCGAACCGTCATCGTGAGTCTATAAATACCGGCTTCCTGGTTAAATCAAAACTTTACTTCCTCATTCACCAAGATTTCTATGTCTCTTCCTCTCTCCATCTCTTCTCTTTTGCCACCCGTTGATTCAACCTTTTTAGTACCAAAAACACCAAACTCCACCTCTTTCAGCTTTCTTCTACCTAAACCAATAGCGAAAACCTCCAAAACCGTCCCACAAAAGGAGAAGGCTTCTTCTTCTTCTTCCCGGCCGGCCGGTGATAAAATATCGGTGGAACCGCTCCCTCACGAGTACGTTCCCGACCCCTTTCTTTTAAAGAACGACTTCAAAGTCGAGAACCCTCCGTCGGTTCCTAGCCGATGTGAACATATCTCGAGATATATCTGCTCGATAACGGCAAAACAACTCGAGGCTGTGAAGAAAGACCGCAACTGGGGTGCGAGGTCGTGGTACAGATCCCCACCCCCAAAGAGAGTATTACCACTCAGGTGGAGGGGTTTCTAAGTGTCTATAGTTACCCTTTCACGTTGGGTCCTCTTGACCCAGTTATCATTGAATTTTGAAAGAGGTACCAAGTTACCCTCGCCCAGGTCCATCCCTTGTTCTGGTGTATAGTGATCATGCTCCACTTCTTCTCTAGCAAGGCCAAGGGGATGGAATTCACTCTAAGCCACCTCATACGGTTTTACTGACCCGACTTTTTCGAGGATTAATCAAGCTCCAACGCCGATCAACGAAGTCCTTTTTTGCGAGCATCGATGAGGACAAGGACCAGAGTTAGATAAGCCGGTTCGTGCGGGTAAGGCTCTGCGACCTAATCCCAGAGGAGAAACTGCCATTCGCCGAGAAATGGAACCCCGATCGTAAGTATTAGCCATTAATCTTCATATTCTATTTTTTGCTTTGTGTAACACTTTCATCTGTTATGCAGTGGTTGCCTGGATGCCTCATGCGATCCCCCGACCTCGAAGACTGGGTTTGGAAGATGGCTGTGACTTCCTCCAATGCCGAGCGTTGCTGGCGTGACTTGGCAAGGGGCAGATGGGAGGCCAAGAATCATCGTAAGTTTATCCCACAAGCCTTCGATGACCTTTTCTGTAACATTTCTCTTTGTTTACACTTGACTTCTTTTATGCAGGCCTTGGAGATGTTGCCGAAGTGAAGCCGGCCCCGCCTGGGAAAGAGGTCGAGTCCCCGATTCCAAAGTCGGGGAAAGATAACAAGAAGAATAGGGTTTCAGAGTCAGAGGACCCTCAACCTAAAAGGGCTCCTTCTCGAAGACGCATGAGAAATCTCATCCCTGTGACTATAGAGTCGGTCCACCAGTTGGGGGAAGAAGAAGAGGAAGATGAGGGCGACGATTCGGCGCTGGTGATTCGAGCAAGGAAGCTAGTCGAGGTCGTCAAGCCTTCCAGGTCAGAGGCGGTTTTCGAGACCCTACCTCGTGATGAAGGGGATTCGAAGAATGATTTGGGCAAAGCCCCTAAATCACCCAAGGTTGAGAGTCCCTCAGCCATCAACAAGCATGTTAGAGGGGGCCGGTTCTGAGACCCCCAGGGCTGAACAGAGCGCCTCGAGCGATTCGCTCGAGGCCATGACAATAGGTCACTCTCCCTCTCTACCAGCCTTTTCTGAGGATTCCATAAGGGATGCTCGGGCTCTACAGATCCCTGACATAGGCGGAGTCCCCGGTGGAGAGGATCCCTTCCGGGATTGCTTTACCGGGGTTGATGATGCCGCCGATCTCAACGATGCATCTACCGTTTTCGAAGAGGCCCAACACCTTTTATCTCGAGTAAGCATTAATTCCCTTTGTTGCAATTTTCTTTTCCTTCTTATCCCTAACTAATATCTTTATTTTTACATACGCTTTCACCAAGTTTTGGGCCGACCTGAGCCAATGCGAGGCCGAGCTCTAGAAGAACTCGGAGGAGAGGAATGCTTTGAAGCTCCTTTGTGGTCAAAAGAATGAGGAGCTCAGGGACATTCGAACAGACTTGGCCCAGGCTCGTAAGGAAGAGGCTGAGCTAGATGAGCAGGTAACTATCATTTTGAAAGAGTATGGTCTCGACCCAACTGTGGAGGCTATTACTTCAATATAACAGTTGCAGCAATAGCTAGAAAGGATCGAGCTGCTCCTAGGGAAGGTCGATCAAGTCAAAGCTGACTGCGACTGGTGGAAGAAGAACATGGACTGCCTTGCTGTGGAGAAAGAGGCTGCCTTGTCCAAAGTGTCATCTGCTGATGTCCAACTTTGGGGCATTAAATAGAAAAGCTCAGCCCAGGCCAAAAAGATCAAGGAGCTCGAAGCCGAGCTTGGTGTCGCCAAGGTGGAGGTCGGGAAGATGAAGATTGCGGCTGAAAAATCCATAGCCGTGTACTTGGCCGATGCCGAGGCTGTTGAAATGCAACTAAGGGAGGCTTTCGATCGAGAGCGAAGGAGCAATGACTTGGCGAAGTGTCAATCCCGGAGGGAGACCCTCGAGGAAATCCAAGCTCGAGGTTTTGACCTCTCCAAAGAGATAGCTCAAGCTAAGGCACTTGAAGCAGACACCAGGTTTCTTGTCTCCTCCGATGATGACGATGATGATGAAAGCAGCCAAGGCGGGTCCGATAATGACGAGGGTCCCGAAGGAGAAGCTTCTCCCGAGGGAGAAACCAGCCCCAAGCATAGTTAGGATTTTAATTTTTCTTTTCCTTTTTTTGTAAGACCCCCGTGGTCCCTTGTACATATTTTTGCCCATTTATGTAAAGATGTTTTCCCTTTTGAATGCCTTCTTGACTATTATCTTTTTGTGCCTCGTAAAACTTTAACACAATCTTATGCTTTCAATGGTGCGTTCGAGATTTTGGTCTTGGGTGGCTTCCTCGAAGTCACCACAGACGAGTTCGAATAAGGTTCGAACTTGAGGCATCGGCTCTTTAGGGTTTGTGTCCAAAAATGGTGAGTCCCGAGCCATAATCAAGTCATTATTTATTTGGGCTCGAAATAGTCGAACCCTTGGGTCGGGGTGAGTGAGAGTATGATCTCAAACTCTAAGTATGTTGGCCCTTAGACTCTTTAGATCGGTCCAATACAGCCTCTAAAAGATTGGTATTATTCCCCTTTTTCGGCTTAAAATACTTAGTAAAAATTTCTATATGCCTTAGCATGTATTTTTAACCTATTGGGTTTTTTGAGGGTTCGATGTCGATTGAAACCCTTCTGCTTTTTGTGCCTTAGCACGTTTGTGTTAAGATAATCTGATATCTCTTAAGTTTTTTCGAGGGCTGATTTTATCGAAGCCCTTTTAATTATTTGCCGAGGGTAGCATTTTTTAATTGGTTTTTCAAAGAATTTGAAGGCCTATTTTTATTATGGGATTCGGACGTCTCCGAGCCGCATTAATTTGGTCGTAGCCTTTGGGTATGCCTCTTGGGCTTATTCCCCAATAACACTTCAAACTTGTTCAAAGTGTTAGTCCTCGAGAATGATGGCCTTGGCCTATAGATCGAGGGGTGCCTCTCTGATGTCTTATGAATTCGAGTTTAGATAACTCGAATATGTCAATTGTCGACGACAGTCGCCGAGTGTTTGAGGCATATTTGCGCTTGGCCCTTGAGCCATTTCTCACAAAACCATAAGTATGGAGCTCGTATAGTAGAAAAGTTTCTTTGAGAAACAAGATGTTTGATATAGAAAGATGCTTCTTGGAATAATTTATATATGCGTACATGTTTTGTCATCGGGGCTTGACTAATCTATATGGACACGTTTCATTCGACCGTTTGGCCCATTATACAGTTTTCCTATCGAAACACTTTGACATGAAGTACTTTTCTCGAAAACACAATATCCGAGGGTGATGCCCCCAGTATTCGCGGTTGATTGCAAAGAAGCCTTGGATACTGTTGAGTTTTCCTCAGGTAGAACATATTGTTGCCTCATTAAAACCTCGCCGGAAAAACCCATTCAGGATAAAAACCGATCTAAGGGAAAAAAAGTGCAATGCATGCTTTAAAACCCAAGGTTCTCATGTTGAAGAGTTTCTCGACGTCTTCGATCGAACTCCTGCAATAAGTTAGTATCAAATACAAATGGAAAGGGGGAAAGTCATACTTTAGCAATAATATCGTTTGAGGAGTGATATATTCAAATTGTTGGGCAATTGTTTGCCCTCCATTGTGCCAAGTTTGTAAGATCCCTTTCCGATGACACCCAGGACCCGATATGGTCCTTCCCAATTTGGGCCTAGTTTCCCTTCGTTTGGGTCTCGAGTATTGAGGGTGACTTTCCTCAGAACTAAGTCCCCGATTCCGAAATGGTGAGGGTTGGTTCTTCTGTTGTAATATCTCTTGATTCTTTGCTTTTGCGAAGCCATCTAAACGAGTGAAGCTTCTTATTTTTCATCCAATAATTCGAGGCTAGTATTCATATCCTCGTGATTTGATTCTTCCGTTCCATATCGAAATCTGGCACTAGGTTCCCCGATTTTGACCGGGATCACGACGTCGGAGCCGTATACTAAGGAGAACAAGGTTTCCCCCGTACTAGACTTTGATGTTGTTCGATATGCCTAAAGAACTTCGGGTAAAATTTCTCTCCACTTCCCCTTACCGTCGTTCAACCTTTCCTTTAAGTTTTGAATAATAGTATTGTTCGTTGATTCGGCCTGTCCGTTACTACTAGGATGATACGACGTTGATAATATCCTTTTTATTTTGTGGTCCTCGAGGAATTTCGTTACCTTGCAGCCGATAAATTGTTTTCCATTGTCACATACTTGTTATATCTGGCATTTTCATATGTTAAAGTTTTGTTTTCAGTTAATCGACGTAGACTCGGGGACAAGATTATTTTGACGTTAACGTATTTATGCTATTTATAACAAGTGATATGTAAGTTCCATGAAGGATAAAGGGTACACGAATCAAAGAAAATGAGTTTCGTTGAAGGTTGTCGATTTGGGATAAAATACGGTCCGAGCTATAATACTCGATTCATCAAGCTTTAGGAATATTTTGCTTTCAAGATTAATAGTCCAGCAAGCTTCGTCACAAAGAAAGCACGTTAAGCATTTCTAATATGCAAATGTATATTGCATATCACATAAGCTACGTTCAAGCTTTCAAAAATTTGAATTTACGTGAGATTTTGCAATATTAAGGGAGTACGGTGTAATCTTTCTTAAGAGAATCGACTCAGGTATGTTAAGGCTATCCCTTCTTTCTTTTTGGCATGATCCATACGATACAAACGAAACGAGAAAATGCACAACTTCCATAAATGACTCTATTCATAGAAGTATTAGAGGTGCCTATGTTCTTGAATTTCCATATGTCTTATTATTCAATCGTCTGTTCATGGGTCTCAGAAAAATACGTATTTGATAAAGTTTATTCGAAAGGCGTATTGATTTTTATGGCATTTCGAGAAAATAGTATTAACATATTTCTTATGCATTTCATGCATTTATACATGTACGTTGACCCATAACCAAATGGCGTTATATACGCGTATATATGTATATTATATTTATATGGGATATGGGAAAATGTTACGACATTATATACGCACCACCACCTGATCAGCTGGTATACGTTGATGATTTTGCCCACAGTGGCCGAGATGATATGACGGGATTCCCTCAGAGGCCTGATGATGTTATGAAACATGTACCTATGCACGGACATGACATTCATANGATCCATACGATACAAACGAAACGAGAAAATGCACAACTTCCATAAATGACTCTATTCATAGAAGTATTAGAGGTGCCTATGTTCTTGAATTTCCATATGTCTTATTATTCAATCGTCTATTCATGGGTCTCAAAAAAAAATACATTAGTTGATAAAGTTTATTTCACGATATTAGTCAGAGATATAATGGTCTTATGACGTTCCTAGAGATTTTATTGACGTATTTTCTCATGCACGACATTCATTTATACATGTACATTGACCCATGACCAGACGACGTTATATACGCGTATATATATATATATATATATATATATATATATATATATATATATATATATATATATATATATGTGTGTGTGTGTGTGTGTGTGTGTGTGTGTGTGTGTGTGTGTGTATGGCATATGGGAAAAGGTTATGACGTTATATACGCACCACCACCTAATCAACTGGTATACGTTGATGATTTCCCCATAGTGGCCGAGATGATATGGTGGGATGCCCTCAGAGGCTTGATGATGTTATGTACACCTATGCCCATGCATGATATGATATTATACGCACGTGCATGATATTATAAATGTTTCAGGATTTACAAAGTTATTTAGACTTACAGGCGGAATTCTTTATTCCATGTTTCATCTACGTCTGTTATGTACTAATTTTCATGCCTTACATGCTCAGTACAATATTCGTACTGACGCCCTATTTCACGGGGCCTGCGTTTCATGCCCGCAGGTGCAGGTAGACAAGCTAACGGTCCCCCTCCTTAGGATCCTTGATCAGTGAGAGTTGGTGTTTTCCACTTGATTCGGAGCTGTGTTTAACCTTGGTACGATATGTTTGCGTACATATATGGGTATGACGGGGCCAGTCCAGTCCTTGTACAGTTGTACATTCTGTTAGAGGTCTGTAGACAGTTATGTATAGTTGGATAGTATGTGGCCTTGTCGGCTTCCAATTTTGGTATATAGCTGTCTATAGCAGCCTTGCCGGCTCGCCTCTGCCACACCTCCTTTTTATCCGAGAGGGACATAAGGGAGTTTTTCCAATTAAAGTGACATTAATCGATATGGGATTATTTATTAAATTCAGATTCACCACTTGGAATATTTATGGTGTACCAAGTCACTGGTTTATTTTAAAATCCCAAATCGAGGAAATTTGACTCTTATTTATGGTCTGCGAACACAGAAGACCGGGTAAGGAATTCTATTAACCCGGGAGAAAGTGTTAGGCATTCCCGAGTTCCGTGGTTTTAGCACGGTCTCTTTTAATCCTGCCTGGCTTAATTAAATTGTTCAATTACATGTTTTAGAACCTATGTGCATTTTACCTTTTACCTCTTTCTAATTATTCGATTATTCGTTATTATGGAATCATCCTAAAACGAGTCACGCGTACGTGTACTCATTTTGTTCGGCGCATCAAGAATCATATCACGCGTATGTGTACACAATTAATAACGCCTTGTTAATATTAAGAATGTTTGGCCGAAGTTTCGCGAACGCATACCTCAGTTTATTTTTAAAAGAATCATAATTATGTTATGCGGACGTGTACACAATCACGATAATAGATTAAAAGCACGCCTAAAATTATTTCTATGAATGTCTGGAAGCTACTCATAAATTAATTTGAGATTGTTGTAAGGCCATGAGTTTTTTTTTATTGTTTTTTTTAATTCCCTAATTTCATGTTAACCTCATTATATCACACAGGAGAGACCCACACTTAATAAATTCAAGATTGTATTCCATTCCAAAGTTATGTGACTATTCACTTAGATAATAAGCTATTAGGAAGAAATCCCTTAAGCTCTCCGATGGAAAAAGTTCTCTGGATATCTAAAATGACAAAATTTTTAGCAAAGTAATTGAATATCTAAAGAGGAAAACACCTTAGAGGAAGTAGAAGGCATTTCAAACGCTTATTGTCGTTTGACTCAACAAACTAAAAACTCTATGCAGACTCCACAAATTGCAATATAGGTGAAAACATGATGGACTCAAACACTGACCTTGAATAGGCTAATAAGGTACTGTCTCGATACTAAAACAAAAACAACCGACGTAAACTTTTATCAAACATGAACAAACCACACAAAGATCCAAACAATTTGTGCTCGTTTATCATCTAGGAGATTTCGCCAGGAGGATTCAATGAACACACAATCGACACAAAACATAAACTCGAATCAAAGGGAAGTTAAACATAATCTTCGAAATAACTGCTTATTTAATCCATTTTTCAACGACTCATATACAGCTCGATCCACTTCAAACAAGTTTAAAAAAAAGAAGAGAGATACGAGAATAAACCTGTAAAGCCAAAATCTGTAACAGTAGAAGATTCAACGAAAACTCGACTTCAATTCCCAAAATTCTAACGAGATACAGCACATGAATCGAACAGTAGACCTCAGACCAGAACTTGAATCGGAACCGAAAAACTCAACCACGAACAACGTCGAGCTCAAGCAAATTCCATCTCTATTGAAACAGAATTGGAAATTGATGTGAAGAAGCAGAAATTTTTATTTTTCTGGATTTAAAATAAAAACTGAAGATGGAAGAACAGGAAGAACCCCAATTTTTCATTCAACCCCAAATTCTATCCGATTTTTCTCTTTGCAGTTTTCTCTTTGCCGTTTTCCCTTCATTTTCCTTCTATCTATGTGTGTCTGGGTTAGGAAAGTACCCTTAGGCATTATTGGATTCTGGGGAAGTTGGGGTGAGTGAATTAAGGGAATTTTTGGGTAAGGTGTGCGGTGGCTGGAATTTTTTGAGTAAGGTCTGATTCTTTTCTTTGTTGTTTGGTCTATCAGGATATTAAAATTCTTGGCTCTTTTGTTGGTTATCTTAGGGGTGAAGTTGAAGAAGAAGAAATCAATGGGTGCCTCCTTTATTGGGCGTAGGAATTTTTGGAGATTAAAAGCTAGGTTAGGGTTAGGTTATAATTAGATTTAAATATGGGTGTAACAATTGACATGTGCCATTAGATTGGAGGGGAATCGATGGCTAAGATTGAATCTTGCATTCAAATGGAGAGTGGGCTAGGCGAACTGGGTTATGTATTGGGCCAGTTTAAACTTTTTGGCCCAGTCTGAACAAGACCAATTAAAACCCCTCTTCTCTTTGTAAAAATGAAAATAAAACTAATACTCTAAAAATATGTAACTCTATTTTTCTTTGTAATTTTTAATTTATCTAAAATAAACATATTGAAAGGTGAAATAAGCTAAAATATTAAAATTAAACTTGAAATCTATTTAAATACTAAAAAGTGAGTGGAAAAACCAAACATGGTAAAAAATTAGGTGCTCACAGCTGCCCCTCTTTGCTTGGAAACATGAAGAGTTTTCAGGCAAAGACAAAGTGAGCCATGTGACTAATTTTTGACCATATCGTTATCAAGAAGAGGAAGAAAACAAAAGAAAAGGTGCAACCGAGTCCTGGTTTTGGACAGCCTACATATCCCAGGTTATAAGAGAATCAGGCCGCGTGTAGTTCAAGGAGAATGATGGAATGCCGAGTTCGAGAGTCGAGTGAGATTCAGTCCAAGGCTCCGGTCCGTGGTCCTGTTATTACATCGAAAATCAAAATTAAAAAGACCAACTAAGCGTATCAGCTACGAGTTACAAGATTCCTATCTATGAGTCTTGTGAAGCTTGATCTTGAGTCATGGTTGGTTTTTCATGCGGACTCTGATCTAAATCTTGATGTTTGTTAGCTGCAAGTGTTAGTTCATTCTTCCACGGCTTCTTCGGATCATGACCGGACATGCAATGCTTGTGACTTCAGCCATGTCTTGGGCAATTCACATCTTTCATCTGCTTCTGCAATTTGGATTCACTTCCCTCTTTTTTTTCTTGGATTGAAACTTCTTCTTTGGTCATCTCAAACCCTCGTGCCTCGAGGTAAAAACCTTATTCTTCAGGCAACTCGTGCTACTTTCAATTTGAAACTTGAAATGAATTCCCTCATTCTCCAGGTGGGGCTCCTGCTACTACGGCAAAACAGACAAAATAAAAGAAACCTTTCTGCCCCAGTTTGCATTAGGAAAATTTGTGAGTTGTTAGCAGAACTATAAATCACCTACGCTGTTGATGAAGGATGCAATGATGAGAGTAAAATTAAAGACTTGACTAGGATGTGCGTCTCCTAGGGATGAAACTTGAATAACCCAAACTAGGAAGTGCATCTCCTAGATTTGAGATTGAGCTTGCGAAAAACTATAAACTAAGCTTGACTAATGTAAAAACTGACCACATTCTCTAGGCGGGACCCCTGATTTCAAGAAAACTAAAGATTGGTAAATTAAGAAAATAAAAAATTGACCCTTTTTTTCAAATCCAGTCTTCCTTTTCTTTTTTAAGAAATTATTATCCTAGGAGAAAATTCATCAGACTAGGTTTTAATCTTAGGAGAAGGATTCATCAGACTAAGACTTCGATCCTAGGAGAAAATTCATCAGACTAGGTTTTTTGTTATCTTAGGAGAAAGATTCATCAGACTAAGATTTTTATCTTAGGAGACAGTTCATCAGACTAGGTCACTTTTTTTTTGTGGTATCTTAGGAGAAAGATTCATCAGACTAAGATTTCTATCCTAGGAGAAGGTTCATCAGACTAGGTCTTCTATCTTAGGAGAAAGATTCATCAGACTAAGATTTTGATCCTAGGAGAAAGTTTATAAGACTAGATCCCTTTTTTTTGTATATCTTAGGAGAAAGATTCATCAGACTAAGACTTCGATCCTAGGAGAAAATTCATCATACTAGGTCCCTTTTTCGAATTATTATCCTAGGAGAAAATTCATCAGACTAGGTTTTATCTTAGGAGAAAGTTCATCAGACTAAGACATTTATCCTAGGAGAAAGATTCATCAGACTAGGTTTTCTTATCTTAGGAGAAAGTTCATCAGACTAAGATTTGTATCCTAGGAGAAAATTCATCAGACTAAGATTTTTATTGGGAGAAAATCCTTCAGACTAGGGCTTTTTATCCTAGGAGGAAAAATGTGAGTGCAATGGCAACATGTTATGCACATTAGCAAGACAAATAAAGGCAAAGATTTGAGAAACTTCTCTTTGTCGGCTCTTTTCTTCTTTTCTTTTTCTTTCTTCTCTTCTTTTTTTATTTTTTTTCTTTCTTTTTCTCTTTTTTCTTTTTTCATTTTTTTGAACCACTTTCCTTGCACTGCTCTGTTCCTGTTTCAAACAAAGAAAACTTTGTCATTTTTAAAAGGTGGTGGTCGGTTTGTGGCTTTGCCGTCTTTGGAAGTTTGGCTTTGTGTCCATTCTCTTTTAGAAGACCGACTGCATTGGTAGTTGACTGCACTGTTGGGAGACTCTATTGTTGCTTTCAAAGGGGCCTTTACTTTTTGTATCAATCCTAATTTTTCGCTCCCAATGCCATTGGTGTTTTGTGGCTCAATCATCCTTATCCCAACTGGAGATCTTTGCTTAGGCGATCTATTCTGATATCTTGAATAACTTCCTGCTTTTTGAGCAATTTGTCTGTTAGAGAGAATCACAAGGTATCTTTGTTTGCGCCAAGTAGGCTGACAAGAGTCTTTTGGGGGAAGCCTTTGCATGAATCCTCAAGTCATGTTGACTGTAACACCTGAGTATGCTGGCCAAATTTACTTTGTGCAATTGAAAAGCATGTAGCAGATTTTGAAATCGTTTCTTGCTTGTTTTCACAAGGACTGACTCAGAGTGAAGGACACAATGATGAAAGAAACAAGCATTAACAAGAAATGCCCCTGTCGGAAGGACGGAAGGAAGAGTTTTTTTTTCTTCTATTTTTTTTCCAATAACTAGCCTTAATGATCATGACATGCATTTTGGACTCAATGGCCTGATCTATCAAACTAATCCAATCTTCCCTTTACCATTCTTATGACCTTTGAAGTCGGGCTTGTTCGTGCTGATCCTTTGCATCGGCTTCATAACTCACTTTTGACTAGTGGTGCCCCGAGGGATTTTCACCGACAAGTCTCTCTCATTTATTCATCTCTGCTTGGCGTCATCTTAAAGTGTCCGTGAGGGTTTTCACTGGTAAGACTCTCTCATTTTTTCTTCTTTTTCTTTTGCTTTCTTGTGTGAGCAACTGACTGTGTTCTATGTCGTGTGACAACTGTTGCTCATTGCATGCATCTCTTGCTATTCTTGAAGGTTGATCGGGAGGTCTTTATTTGGAAGGCTTTTGGATAAGGTTGGAAAGGAGGGTCGGCATGAAGGCTCAAAGTAGATTCAAAATGCAGGGTTGTTGACTTACAACTCTTGGAATCGACACTTTCAAAGTGAAATAAAATCTTTGCCCTTGTTTCAGATACTGGGATTTTTTTGGGTTTTTTTTTGAATTCCTTTTTGGTTGGACCGAACTGTATAAGGCTGCCTACGTATCCTTTTATTTAAGGAATCAGGTCAAATGTAGTTCAAACATTTGACCTAACTATTTTTTTCATCTTTCTTTCTGTATCTCCTTTATTTTAATCTCTTTTTTTTTTCTTTTTGTTTTCAAAACAAGTTGCCCCAACTTCTATTTTCTGGGGGCATGGACCTTTGACAGTTCTTTTCTTCTTCATTTTCTTTTCACTTGAACTTTCTAAGAATTGTCCCAGTTTGTACTCTTGGGACATGGACTTTTATTTTCTTTTTCTTTTTCGTTTTTTCATTTTTTTGACTCTTGACTCTAAACTAGATTCCAAAAGAGGGTGGTCAAAGAAAATAACACAGGCACAAAAGGGGTAGCAAAGGATACAAAGTGTTTGGATAGCAAAAAAAAAGCCTCCCAGCCTCGAGAACGCCAAACGTAGTATCCATTCGCGATCACAACATTGATGAACATGTTTATCTTCTTTGTGTGTCGTGGTCGAAAGACACTTTCCATCCATTAATGTCAAACTTTCGACCAAGCTTCAATGATTCAATATCCTCAAGCCCGATCTTCACAATAATTTGAAGGTGAATTCTACTCGACCTTAATTCCAAAGTGTTTCAACCCTTTTTCATCCTCAAAAGTGTCTTTTTCTCAGTTATCCAATTCAAGCTTAAATTAATTTTCTAAGATCTGGCCAAAAATTCCGCATGCATGTCATGTCACTAAAACTAGCAGGAAAAGAACTAAGCATGGAACGACACTAAAAGACAAACTGTATTTCATTGAGTAAACAACAAGACAAATAACCTAAAATCCGAGTTACAACCCTAAAATAACCCGGCTAATGAAAATAACAACAAAACAGATAGACAAGACTCACACAAACATAATAGAGGGATAGAAGGGTTTGACTGAATAAAACAAATAAAATATGGATATCAACCTTGAAATAACCCAGATAATAGAAAAAACATCAAAACAAGCTACCAGGATTCTTTCCTAGTAAGGAGAGAATGACTTTTCAATTGCTACGCTTGGCATTTAGCCAAAAATTTGCTCATCAGAATCACCATGGCCTTCTCCAGTTTCAGTTGGCAACTTCCCGATAGGATTCTCATACTCCATGTCACCAGGCATCATCCCCATAAAGTGTGCATCATCATGTGCAGGTAAAGGATTCTGCGTGATATTCTAGGTGTCATTGTCTTGGATCACAATTAGTTTTTCCTGGATCATCCCTTCTATTTCTCTTTCCAAATCCCGACAACACTCAACATTGTGCCCCTGGGTATTGCAATGATATTCACACCTTTTAGATGGGTCAAAGCTTCTTGCACGTGGGTCCACATGATTTGGAGGAATGGGTGCAATCATGTCATAATGCTTTAACTTCTCAAATAAGCTTGCATAGGACTCTCCTATTGGTGTAAAATTATCTTTCAAGCTTTGTTCCCTTCTATACCCCAGGCTTGGATGTGGGTTATAGGGCACTTGAAAATTTTGTGGAGGCTGGTGGAGATTTTGCGGTGCTGTTGCTCACCTTTTTGGGGTGTCTTGGTGGCCAGACAACATATTGAGGTGAAGCAACAGAGTATTGAGGGTTCTGAGGTGGATAATAGTATTCGGGGGAATCATCAGAAACCAGACGAGGCTGGTCATACCTTCGAGATGTTCTCCTAGGACCTCTTCTCGACACTGATGTCATCATGGTTTCTTCATCCTTCTTATTTGTGTCACTCAAATTATCAGATTCAATCTGGAAAGCCTGAGTTGTGGCTTTGAGAATTGCTTGACTTATAATTATGCCTGTCTTAAGACTATTCTCAGCCATTTCCCCCATCTTGATTGCTTCCGAGAAGGATTTGCCCACTGCGAACATCATGTCTTGAATATAATCTGGCTCTTGAGCCTGAAGGAAGACAGTGATTAGCTCGTGATCATCCATGGGTGGCTTAACTCTAGCCGCTTGCTCTCTCTATTTAATGGCATATTCCCTGAAACTTTCAGTTGGTTTCTTCTTTAGGTTTGAAAGGGAATTGCGGTCTGGAGCGACGTCGATGTTGTATTGGAACTGTCTGACAAAGGCTTGGGCCATGTCATCCAAGACATACCAGCGATATGTATCTTGACCCCTAAACCATTTAGAGGCTACACCCGTATGGCTTTCCCCAAAATAAGCCATCAGTAATTCTTCCTTTCCTCCCGCACCTCTTAGTTGATTGCAATACCTTTTCAGGTGGGCTAGGGGGTCTCCATATCCATCATACTTTTCATATTTGGGAGTCTTGAAACCAAGTGGAAAACGAACATCGGGGAACATACATAGATCCTTGAAGGCAACACTCTTCTGACCTGCCAACCCTTGCATGTTTTTCAACTGTTGTTCTAAGCTTTTCACTCTTTGGGTCATTTCCTCTTGTGCCATCTTTCGGGCAGGCTTCTCAATCTTTGCAGGAAGATCAAATAGGTACGAGTGGTACTCAGGAGAGTGGGACTGTTCTTGCTGGGTAGCAACCTGTGCCTCATGAGTTTTCCTCTGCACCACCGTCGGCTGTGGGACGGTGAAGATGGGCATAACAGTAGTGGTTGTCTAATTGGTTGTCAATGGCACACTTTGGGAGCGCACAACAGAAGCTCCAGCTGTAGTCATACAGTTGGGATAAAGTCTGAACCCAGGCGGATAGGATTGATCAGCAATGAGACCAGAATGGTAGTAGTTGAGATGGATGTGAACTCTGGAAAACCATGAATAGGAAGGGGCGATCCTTGACCATTGGCCCATGCTCGACACATTTCAGTCATTTGTTGTTTCAGTATTCTATTTTCCTCAAACACAGTAGACGCTTGTTGAAACCTCTAACCCCGAGTCACTTGAGCACTCGTAACAGCTTCGACGTCAATTGTCATTTTCCCCTTAGATCTTGTGTTGTCAGCTTACCACAAACCGACCACCTCAAACTTTCTTCACAATTCAAAACAAACAACATGTTAGAATGGTCACTCTTCTCTTCTTCTTTTCTTCTTTCTTTTTTTTCCTCTTTTTTTTTCTTTTCTTTATTTTCTCTTTTTTTTCTTTTAACCTATTCGATCGAACCTGATGTGGGTTGCCTACGTATCATGACGCCGCATGAAACAGATCTTTGCGTGTTCGAGAAGATTAGGAATAAAGTAAATAAACTAACTCTTTTTTTTGGATTTTGGACTTTTTTCGAAAGAAACACTTAGAAAGAAGAAACAAAATATTTTTGGATTTCGATTTGTTTTTTTTTTTATAATTTTTGAAACGAAAGACTTCTAAAGAAGAAAGAAAATATTTTTTTTTGAATTTCGACTTTTTGTTTCTTTTTGTTGGAATTTCGAAAGAAAAACTTCTAAAGAAGAAAGGAAATATTTTTGAATTTTTGGAATTTTATTTTGAATTTATGAAAGAAATGCTTCTAAAGAAAAAGAAAATATTTTTGAATCTTGAATTTTCTTTTCAATTTTTGAAAGAAGAATGAAAATATTTTTGGATTTTGAGAAGAAATTAAAAGAAAATATTTTTGTGTTTTTCAAAATTGGGGTATAAAAGAAAGACTTTCTAAAGAAGCAAGTAATGGAAAATATTTTTGGATTTTTTTAAAAATTGTGGGCCGGAACCGATGAGGTTTGCCTACGTATCTCACATTCGGTGAGACCCAGACCAGCGTAGTTCGGTCAGTTTTGACATAATTGGAAAAATATGATATTGACTCACTTTCATTTTTGAAATACATTTTCCTTTCTTTTTTTTTCAAAAATTTTGGCATAGTTTCGAGGCATTTTCAAATACCGGGATTTTCCGAACCGGGTAAATTCTCTATCCTCACTCATGGTTTTTCTGTTATTTTTCTTTTCTTAGCCGGTCAACATACAAGACGAAGCAAATAAATATACAAATAGCACATAAGATGCATCAGGATGGTCTTTCATTTCGGGTACACCTGCCTTCACTTGTAAAAGTCCCAGACAAAGTCAAATGCACGTGATGTAAACAAATGTTCCTACTAGGGATCTGGCATGAGGTTATGTTATTCTAGGTTTAAACCTGGGGTTGTGTTCTAGACATGGTTTACCCAAGCGGACAACCCGAGCCGAGGTGGGGGCAACGTACCAGGAGCACGAAAGTCTACCCGGCCTTGTTGCTGACCCAAGCCTCGTTCTATTTGTTATGACTTCTAACAATAAAGTGGGACACGCATACATGTGCACCATATTTTTAGAAGACTCAAAAGGGAGGCGTAAAAAGACAATTTAATACAGTTCAAATAATATCAAAGTGGTAAATAAGCGACAATTAGCACATTAGGTCCACAAATACAGTAATATCAACAAACAATAAAGCTAAGCATAGATCATATTAAGAAGCTCGAATTCTGAACCCTGAACCAGAGATTATGGGTTCTTATCCCCAGCAGAGTCGCCAGAGCTGTCACACCTTATTTTAATCCGAGGGGGATATAAGGGAGTTTTTCCAATTAAGTGACATTAATCGATATGTGATTATTTATTAAATTCAGAGTCGCCACTTGGAATATTTATAGTGTCCCAAGTCACCAGTTTATTTTAAAATCCCAAATCGAGGAAATTTGACTCTTATTTATGGTCTGCGAACACAGAAGACCGGGTAAGGAATTATGTTAACCCGGGAGAAGGTGTTAGGCATTTCCGAGTTTCGTGGTTACCACGGTCGCTTTTAATCCTACCTGGCTTAATTAAATTGTTCAATTACATGTGTTTAGAACCTATGTGCATTTTACCTTTTACCGCTTTCTAAATACTCGATTATTCGTGATTATGGTATCATCTTAAAAGGAGTCACGCGTACGTGTACTCATTTTCTTCAGCGCATCAAGAATCATGTCATGCGTACGTGTACACAATTAATAACCCCTTGTTAATGTTAAGAATGTTTGGCCGAAGTTGCGCGAACGTATACCTCGATTTATTTTTAAAAGAATCGTAATTATGTCACACGAACATGTACACAATCACGATAATAGATTAAAAGCGCGCCTAAAAGTATTTCTACGAATGTTTGGAAGCTTTTTCTAAATTAATTTGAGATTGTTGTAAGGCCATGAGTTTTTTTTGTTTTTCTTTAATTCCTAATGCCTTGTTAACCTCATTATATCACATAGCAGAGACCCACACTTAATAATTTCAAGATTGTATTCCATTCAAAAGTTACGTGACTATTCACTTAGATCAGAATCTATTAGGAAGAAATCCCTTAAGCTCTCCAATGGCAAAAGTTCTCCGAATATCTAAAATGACCAAATTTTCAACAAAGTAATTGAATGTCTAAACAGGAAAACACCTTAGAGGAAGTAGAAGGCATTTCAAACGCTTATTGTCGTTTGACTCAACAAACTAAAAAATCTATGCAGACTCCACAAATTGCAATATAGGTAAAAACATAATGGATTCAAACAATGACCTTGAATAGGCTAATAAGGCACTGTCTCGATACTAAAACTAAAACAACCGACGTAAACTTTTATCAAAGATGAACAAACCAAACAGAGATCCAAACAATTCGTGCTCATTTATCATCTAGGAGATTTCGCCAGGAGGATTCAATGAACACGCAATCGACACAAAACATAAACCGAATCAAAGGGAAGTTAAACATAATCTTCGAAATAACTGCTTATTTAATCAAATTTTCAACGACTCCTATGCAGCTCAATCCACTTCAAACAAGTTTAAATAAAGAAGAGAGATACGGGAATAAACTTGTAAAGCCGGAATCTATAACAGTAGAAGATTCAACGAAAACTCGACTTCAATTCCCAAAATTCTAACGAGATACAGCACATGAATCGGACAACAAACCTCACACCAGAACTCGAATCGGCACCGAAAAACTCAACCACGAACAACGTCGAGCTCAAGCAAATTCCATCTCTCTCGAAACAGAACTGGAAATTGAAGTGAAGAAGTAGAAATTTTTATTTTTCTGGATTTAAAATAAAAATTGATGATGGAAGAACAGGAAGAACCCCGATTTTTCTTTCAACCCCAAATTCTGTTCGATTTTTCTCTTTGCCGTTTTTCCCTTCATTTTCCTTCTGTCTATGTGTGTCTAGGTTAGGAAAGTACCCTTAGGGATTATTGGATTCTGGGAAAGTTGGGGTGAGTCAATTAAGGGAATTTTTGGGTAAGGTGTGCAGTTACTGGAATTTTTTGTGCGAGGTCTGATTCTTTTCTTTGTTGTTTGGTCTATCAGGATATTAAAATGCTTGGCTCTTTTGTTGGTTATCTTAGGGGTGAAGTTGAAGAAGAAGAAATCAATGGCTGCCTCCTTTTTTTGGGGGTAGGAATTTTTGGAGATTAAAAGTTAGGTTAGGGTTTGGTTATAATTGGATTTAAATATGGGTGTAAGAATTGACATGGGCCATTAGATTGGAGGGGAATCGATGGCTAAGATTAAATCTTGCACTTAAATGGAGAGTGGGCTAGGCGAATTGGGTTAAGTATTAGGCCAATTTAAACTTTTTGGCATAGTCTGAACAAGACCAAATAAAACCCCTCTTCTCTTTTTAAAAATGAAAATAAAACTAATACTATAAAAATATACATGACATATGTCTACAAGCCTCTAAGAGTACATAAACGTCATAAGGCCGGGACAGAGGCCCGACATACCAATCAATACATGTCTAAATCATACTAACCAAATAAGCAACTCTGGAACAAATGGAGTGCACCAACATCTTCCGCTGAGCTGATAGCCTACTTAGAGGACTCTCAACCTGTCTATCATGACCTGCGGACATGAACGTAACGTCCCCAAGCAACAAAGATGTCAGTACAAATAATGTACCGAATATGTAAGGAATGAAAATCAGTAAACAATAGATATGAGAGAAACATGGAGTAAAAGACTCAGCATGTATATTTGAATAACTCTGTGAATCATTTAACATTATAATGTCATGCATATGCGTATAAATGTCATACCATGCATGGGTATATGCGTTCATATCATCATCAAACCTCTAAGGGTATCCCATCATATCATCTCGGCCACTGTGGGCAAATCATCAACGTATACCAGCTGATCAGGTGGTGGTGCGTATATATATATATATATATATATATATATATATATATATATATATATATATATATATATATATATATATATATATATAATGCCATCTGGTCATGGGTCAATATAAATGAATAAAATGCATGAGAAGTACGTCAATAAAATCTTTCGGAACGTCATAAGACCATTATGTCTCTGATTAATATCATGAAATAAACTTTATCAACTTACGTATTTTCTGAGACCCATGAACAGATGAAGAATAATATGACACATGTGGGAATCAAGAACATAAGCTTCTCTAGTATTTCTATGAATAGAGTCATTTATGGAAGTTGTGCATTTGCTCGTTTTGTTTGTGTCGTATAGATCATACCAAAAGAAAGAAGGGATAGCCTTAACATACCTGAAGTAGGGAAAAGTCCATATGATATTCTTGAGAAGGATTGCACTGTACTCCCTTAGAATTGCAAAATCCCATTGTTATTATGCAATGCAATTTCGTATGAATTTCTTTACTAATCTAAGAACTGCCATTGCTATTGTAACATGAAGTCTCATATGAACTTCCAAAATCTCCTCCAAAAATGAATTCTTGATATCAATTGAACATAATTGTAAAGATGACTAACATAACATTCCTTCTACGTGCTTGATGGCCAAGTGTATTGTCCAAGTGACTTTCTAATTTAGTAGCCTAAGTCAAGAGTCATTAGGCCTTTCTTTATTTGCTGCCACGTGGGGGGCTTTGTCCCCACCTACAATTATCCACAAATCCTTTATTACATGGTTAATCTCTTATTAAACCAATAATTAACCAGTTACCCACATAATTAAGAATTGTCTCAAATTACTTAAAATACCACTCACTTTGAATATACCTCATATACTTCACTATCATGGTCATGTGGTACCTTGTATGGCACTAGTCCATAGACACCAGGTATTATAGCTCGGGCCGTATTTTATCCCAAATTGATAATATTCGACGAAATTCATTTTCTTCGATTTTCTCACCCTCTCACCTTCACGAATTTACTCATCACTTGTTTGAAATAGCATAATGCTTATAATCTCAAAATAATCTTATTCCCAAACTTACGTCGATTAACTTACAACGAAACTTTAACAAATGACAATGCGGGATATAACCTCTCATTTCCTAGCTTCCATCAAATTACTTACGGAGTACTTTCACGTATGAAAATATGGTGTGTAAATGTAGAATTTGATGTTATAATGGGTGTGGATTGGTTGGCTTCTTGTCATGCCAACGTTGATTGTAGATCGAAGATGGTCCGATTCCAATTTTCGGGGGAACCTGTTTTGGAATGGAAAGGTAATATGGGATCGCCGAGAGGTAAATTTATTTCCTATGTCAAGGCAAGGAAGATGATCAGAAAGGGCTATATTCATCACTTAGACCCGGTTCGGGATGTGGAAGTAGAGTTAGCAACCATGCAGTCCATCTCTGTGGTTAATGAATTTCCCGATGTTTTTCGTGATGAACTTCCGGTTCTTCCGCTAGATCGAGAAATTGTGTTTGTTATTGACCTACTACCAGATACTCATCCAATATCTATTCCTCCCTATAGAATGGCCCCCGAAGAGCTGAAAGAGTTGAAGGAACAATTAAAGGACTTGCTTGAAAAAGGCTTTATCAGATCTAGTACATCACCGTGGGGAGCACCTGTGTTATTTGTGAGGAAGAAAGATGGTTGCTTATGGATGTGTGTTGATTATAGACGGTTGAATAAGGTGATGATTAAGAATAAGTATCCTCTCCCAAGGATTGATGATTTATTTGATCAGTTGCAAGGTGACAAGTGTTTCTCAAAGATAGACTTGAGGTCCGGGTACCATCTGGTAAGGGTTAAGGAGAAAGATATTCCGAAGACAGCATTCAGGACCAGATACGGGCACTTTGAGTTTCATGTTATGTCGTTCGGTTTGACCAATGGCCCAGTAGTATTCATGGATTTGATGAACCGTGTGTTCAGACCCTTTTTAGATATGTTCGTGATTGTATTTATTGATGATATATTGGTGTATTCTCATTCAGAGGCTGAGCATGCACATCATTTGCGTACTGTGCTCAGAGTTCTACAAAAAAGGGAAGTTATATGCAAAATTCTCTAAATGTGAATTCTGGTTGAACTCTGTAACATTCCTTGGGCATATCATTTGGGTGAAGGTATCCGGGTTTATACACAAAAGATTGAGGCAGTAAAGACTTGCCTAGATCCACGACACCGACGGAGGTTCGTAGCTTTCTCGGTTTGGCATGTTATTACAGGAGATCTGTAGAGGGGTTTTCTTCCCTTTCAGTACCTTAGACAAAATTGACTCAGAAGGGAGAAAAATTTCAATGGACTGATGCTTGCGAACGGAGTTTTCAGGCATTGAAGGACAAATTAACTTCATCATCGGTTCTAACGCTCCCAGAAGGGACCGATGGTTATGTTATCTATTATGACGCCTCGGGCGTTGGGTTGGGTTGGGTACTGATGCAGCATGGTAAGGTTATGGCTTTTGCTTTTAGACAACTAAGTAAGCACGAGAAGAATTACCTGACCCATGATTTAGAGTTAGCCGCAGTGATTCATGCACTAAAGATGTGAGAGGCACTACTTGTATGGCATTCATGTTGATATCTATGCGGATCATAAGAGCCTCCAGTATATCTTCAAGCAAAAGGAATTGAATTTACATCAAAGGAGATGGTTGGAGCTACTTAAAGATTATGACATTGACATTTTATACCATCCGAAGAAGGTGAATGTGGTAGCCGACGCCCTCAGCCGTAGATCTATGGGTAGCCTGTCATATTTACAGCCAGAGAAGAGGGGAATAGCCCATGAGATTCATCATCTAGCTAGTCTTGGAGTTCGGTTACTGGACTAAGGCGATATTGGAATTACTATTCAGGATACGACAACATCCTCTTTAGTAACTGAAGTGAAGGAACGCCAGTATGCGGATCCTGTGTTAATTCATTATAAGGACACCAACCCTTGAAGGAGAAGACACCGTTTGAGATTACAGAAGATGGGGTCCTCAGATATTGAGGACGATTATGTGTCCCTAATGTTGAAGGGCTGCATTGGCAGATCATGGGAAAAACTCATTATTTTAGTTATTCTATCCATCCAGGAGCAACAAAGATGTATCATAATATCAGGGAATTATATTATTGGTAGGACAGAATGAAAAAGGATATAACAGAGTTTGTTGCTCAGTGCCCTAACTGTCAGTAGGTCGAGATTGAGTATCAAAAACCTAGTGGATTATTGCAGGCTATGGAGATTCCGACTTGGAAATGGGAAGTAATCAATATGGATTTCATCGTAGGCTTACCTCGTACCCAACATAAGTTTTAATCTATATGGGTGATTGTTGATAGGCTTACAAAATCAGCCCATTTTCTGCCCGTTACGACTACATATTCTGCAGAGGATTATACAAGGCTTTATATTAAGGAGATAGTATAACTGCATGGTGTCCCTATATCTATTATCTCGGATATAGGAGCTCAATTTACAGCTAAATTCTGGAGGTCTTTCCAAAAAGGATTGGGGACTTAGGTAAGTCTTAGTACAATATTTCATCCCTAGACAGACGGACAGGCTGAGCGTACTATTCAAACATTTGAGGATATGTTACGGGCTTGTGTGATAGACTTCAAGGGTAGCTGGGATGATCATCTGCCGCTTATTGAGTTCGCATATAATAATAGTTACCATTCTAGTATTCAGATGGCTCCATACGAAGCTCTTTATGGGCGGAAGTTTAGGTCGCCTATAGGGTGGTTTGATGTTGTGGAAACTACGTGATGTTCTAAACGTCAATACCACACAAGAGGGGGGTGATTTGTGTGGTACCAAATTTTCACTTATCTGAACTATAGAAGGACCTGGTTCTTCTAGGTGTTCCAACTACTGCTATTTGCGGAATAAGAAATACAAAAAATAAAGAACATAGAGATTTTTACGTGGAAAACACCTGGCTCAAAAGGTGAAAAAACCACGACCTAATACTCAGTAGGATTTTCCCAAACTTCCATCACTGAGCCAAAACAACATTTACAAAACTCTTTGTAAACCTAAGGATTAATCTAATCCCGTTGTGGCACACAGCCTCAACTATTGCGACAATTTCAAGTTAACTCTAACTTGAACACTCTAGGTACCTAATACAATTGCTTCTATGAAATCTGAAAGATACAACGTAAAATCACCTACTACACAATTTAACTAGAATAAACGATAGACACTTGGAACTGGTTCTTCTATCTCGTTCAAGTAGCTTCAGGATTACACATTCGGATCACACGTAAATTGCTTGCAAAATTGCCTTGCTCTTTTGCTCTCAATTTAAGTTTAACTTCTGCTTGTATGCAGTACCTCTAAAAGAGAACAACACTGACATTTAATAGGTTAGTAACCAGAGTTTGATTGGAATTCAATTGCTACTCTTCTATCGTAGAAGAGTTCATAGTGATCTCAAACTCTAACACTATCTTCTTCCTAAACTGTGTTCTCTTCATGTAAGGAGTCTTTCTCTCCTTATCCAATATGCAACCTTTTCGATCAGATCAGGAGATATCGCTTCTTGATCAGTTAGATTTATCTCCTTCACGTGCATCTCACATGTACAGGTTGATCATGACTGTTCTTTACAAGATGGACCTGGTCCATGTCTGAGTTCTTTTGTCAATCTTCAAAACTTCACCTGTTCTTGGGCCAACAAATTCCCCCTTTTTGATGATGACAAACTCTGTACTTTTTACTTACTTGGATCCTGTAAGAACTCAGCTCAACCATCAAAACAAAGTGTAGAAAATTTACTCATCATCAAGGACCAGGTTAATTAGGTTATAAATATCACTTATTCAGAATGTGTGTAAAGCACAAATTTCTTCCCCCTTTTTGCATCATCGAAAAGTTGCATGCAAAGTGTGAGTCCCTGATTTTAATAAGTACTCATGGCCACTGGGGCAACTGCAAGTGCAATCATGGTTTATCATCAGTACTCAAGCAAACATATTTAAACTATCAAGGAAAGATAAACATTGAACAAGAGCAAAAACAGTAGATTTCATTGATAGAGATATGTTGCTACCACAATTCACAACCAGAAAGCAAAAAACATTTAAAACATGAGCAAAAAAAAAATAGAAAAATCCCTAATCCGGGTCACTGAGGGTACTAGACATGAGACAAAAGCTAGGATTCCTAAGGCTTGGGAGAGCTAGAGGGTTGGGTTTGGGCTTGGAGAAGATTCAACATATTGTGAAGAATTCCATCATTCTTCTCCTTTTCCTTGGCAAGCTCAGTTCTGAGGGCATCCCTCTCAGATTCCACCTCTGCCACACGAGCCTTGAGCCTAGCTATCTCAGCATCCTTGGCTTCACATTCCTGAACTAGAGCCTTGACTTTACTGTTGACAGGAGTTTTCTTGGATGAACCAGGTTCATTTGGGATGGCATTGTCTAAATAGTCACAAGCAATCAGAGTATTAATGACAAAGTGGTCCTTGCTTGATGCCATTTCCCATTTCTTCAATGGCACATTGCACCTATCCAAAACCGTAGTCAGAATAAAACCATAGGGAGTAGCATGAGCCTTGGAACCATTTATGACCCTATCCAGTAGCTTGATAATGAGTGCATGCCAATTGATTTGCATTCCTCTTTCCAGGCACTCCATCAGCACTAAATCCATATAATTTGCAATATGCCTTCTCTCCTGCCTGGGCAGTAGGCACTTGTTGACAAACTCAAAGATAACTTTGTGCTGTGGCCTCATTTCACTCTTCTGAACTACCCTAGCCTCATTCACTTCTTCAGCATCACAGAACCTCCTGGTTATTTCCAGGGAAGTAGGGAGAGAGTCCAGATAAGGCAACATTTGCCTTGTATAGTCATCAAACCCTTCAGAGGGTATGTCAAGGATCTATCCCAGTTTTGTTGCATCAAAGGACAATTGAACTCCTTTCACTAGGCTGCTAACCATGCCGTCCGTAACCTCTGCATTAGCCACGAACTCAATGATCTCATTCCTGGCTAGCCTTCCATCCATCTGAACGACCATGTCCTTCCACCCCTGAGCAGTCAAGGCATCTACTAGTCTCATCATTCTTGGTTCCACCAGGTATTTCAGCAGTCTACCCTTCAAAATCTTCATTTTAACAAACATGGAAAGCTTGCCTTGTTCACCAACAGACTCATCTTCTTCTTCTTCTCCACTCCATTCCTCATCTTCAGAAATTCTCACTTGTTTATTTTTTGCTGCAGACCTTGTCCTCTTGGCTAATGAAGGTTCAGCAGCCTCAGACACAGAGGAAGACTTCTTGGAAGAAGTCTTGGGCTTTTTGGGCTTGGGGGTCTGAACCTCCACTGGTTGAACTTCCTCCTGATGGACATGTTCCATCTCCTCAACCTCCACAGCCTCTGAGGGCTCTGCAACCTTCCCTTTTCCTTTAGCCAGCTTTTTCTTTTTACTCTCATCTAGAGCCTTTTGGAGATCAATCTCACTCTGCTTCACCCTGCTTCTTGTAGCTCTACCCTTTGGCAATGAAAATTCAGTAGTTGTTGGGGATGAAGCCTTTCTTTTCTTGGAGGGTTTAGGAGCACTGGGGGCTTTTGGTGTTGTAGGTTTTCTTTTCTTTGGGTCATAACTCGCCCCAACCTTTTTCAAGAGGTCTGCTAGGGTCTCTTCAACGGATGAACCAGGTTCATCTCTCTGTGAACTTAAGTTAACCAACCCTTCAGCAGCTTCACCAGAACCACTTCCCCCTGACTTCTTGCCACTCTCTTCTAGATGTTCTTGTTCAACCCCACAGATAGCAGGCACAGACAAACCAGTAGTGGGTGAATGATCAACCACTCCTTTCCCATTTCCCCTCTCTTCACCACATGCACCCTCTCTCTCTTTTACTTTTGTAGATTTCTTTTTACCACCACTCCTACCTACTCCAGGTAATTCTACATCCCTGATTGGCCCAACTAGAACAAACCTAGTTTCTAAATTCTCAGACACAGAAGAAATTTCCTGGGAATCTTGAGCCTTCTCCGAGTCAGAAGACCCAATTTTTTCCCCCTCACTAGCTGACTTGTACGACTCAGAATCAGAGTTAGACTCAGAGTCTTGGACCTAACTTGCCTTTAATTTTGCATTGAACTTCTTAAAAAGAGGCCCAGAAGCCACTATTTTTCGAGCAAGCATTTTTACCCATTGCAGCCTGGGTTTGGGAGTTGTGCTGGGTGGAGGAGAGGATGATGAATCAGAGGGAGTGGGTTGTGGAGGAGTTCCAGGGTTGTCTTGTGGGTTTGACATTTTCACTGATTTTTGGAGAGAATAGGTGAATTAGATTTTTGAAGAACAAAGCAAGTGAAAGTGAAGAGGGAGTTTTTTACGGTTGGGATTATGAAGATGGCAGGAGGTAATGATGGTATTTAAAAAGAAATACACAGTTAACGGATAACGACAGTATTGACAGTGGTCAATTAGATGTCTAATCAACCTGAAGTTTCAGGTTTGAATGAGCGGTTAAGCTTCCCTAGATTTTAGGTAAATTTTGTGGTTTAGAGTTCTAAGGTGGATGGAACTGGTTCAAGGCTAATGGATAGAATTTTCTAAGGAGTTGAACAATTTTAGGACTTCTGCTCATGATTTAAATATTTACGTTTCTAATTGTGCAGAGCATAGAAAACATACCTTAGCTTTCAGATGAACCCATACTGATGAACCCGGTTCTTCATTTAGAATTCTCTTGAACATGCCTCAATTTTCCATAATAGAGAAAATTTTGTAAGAGATCAGTGAGTCATATTAACACATGTCACAGGAGTATACTAATTACAGTATGAAGCTGAGTAGAAATTAATCTAGATACTTACACAAGTTCAGATTTCCTAGCCAAAAAAATATTTTTTTTCTTAGCTGGTCCTATTAGGTGATCATAATGATCCCTAATTCCAACCTGTTCCTCTCAAAGTTTTCTCTACTCAGTGCTTTAGTGAAGATATCAGCAATTTGCTTGTCGGTAGCACAAAATTCTATGGAAATCAATCCTTTCTCATAGTTATCTCTAAAGAAGTGGTGTCTAACATCTATGTGCTTAGTCCTTTTGTGATGAACAGGGTTCTTTGTCATACTTATAGCACTAGTATTATCACAAAAGATAGGAATACAACCAACTTCAATACAAAAATCTATTAGCTGCTATTTGATCCGAAGCAATTGAGTGCAACAAGAGGCAGCAATAACATATTCAGCCTCAGCAGTGGATAAGGCCACTGAATTTTGCTTTTTAGTAGCCCATGATACAAGACATGAGCCAAGAAAATGAGCCATACCTGAGGTGCTCTTCCTATCCATAAGGAAACCTGCATAATCAGCATCAGCATACCCTACTAGATTAAAATTACTACCTTTAGGGTACCAAAGACACGGATCAGTAGTGCCTTTCAAATATCTCAGTATCCTCTTGACAGCAGTTAAGTGAGATTCCTTTGGATTAGCCTGAAAACGAGCACAGAGCCCTTCACTGAAAACTATGTCAGGTCTGCTGGCAGTAAGATACAAAAGTCAACCAATCATACCCCTATATAACTTCTAATCAACGGATGAACCAGGTTCATCTATGTCTAATTTAGTGGCAGTTGCAATGGGGGTGTCTATTTCCTTTGATTCAACCATTTTAAACTTTTTGATCAGCTCCTTTGTATATTTTTGCTGATGGATCATGGTTCCATTTGGGCTTTGTTTGATCTGTAAGCCTAAGAAAAAATTAAGTTCACCCATCATACTCATTTGAAGCTCACTCCCCATTAATTTTGCAAAATCCTTACTTAGTTTGTTAGTGGTTGCCCCAAAAATTATGTCATTAACATATATTTGTACCACAAGAAGATCCTTACCTTTTTCTCTCAAGAATAGAGTACTGTCAATTTTACCTTTCTTGTAGCCATGTTCAAGCTGGAATTTGGACAATCGTTCATACCATGCTCTAGGAGCCTGCTTGAGTGCATAGAGAGCCTTGTCTAATTTGTACACCTGCTCAGGACATTCCTTGCTCTCAAACCCTGGAGGTTGTTTAACAAACACTTATTCTTTTAGGTAGCCATTCAGGAAGACACTTTTGACATCCATCTGATGAAGAGTGAATTCCATGTGTGCTGCAAAGGCTATGAGGAGTCTTATTTCCTCTAGTCTTGCAACTGGAGCAAACGTCTCATCATAATCTATACCCTCTTCTTGGTTGTAACCTTGGACCACCAGTCTTGCCTTGTTTCTTGTAACTGTTTCATCTTCATCAAGTTTGTTTCTGAAGACCCATTTTGTGCCAATTACTGATCTGTCCTTGGGTCTTGGAACTAGATGCCAAACCCGACTTCTCTCAAATTGGTTGAGCTCATCTTGCATTGCATTTACCCAATCTGCATCCTGCAAAGCCTCAACAACATTTTTAGGTTCAATAAGAGATAGGAAAGAATCAAAAGCACACAGATTCTTTAATTGTGATCTAGTTTTAACTCCAGACGTTAGATCATTAATTATGTTCTCAATAGGATGAGAACTTTGATACTTGTGAGGTTTCACAACCAACTGATTTCTGCTTGATGTTTCTCCCATGTTTTATTGTTGAAGAATAGGATCATGAACAAGGCAAGACTGGTGGTCCAAGGTTAATACCACACAAGAGGGGGAGGGGGGTGATTTGTGTGGTACCCAATTTTTGCTTATCTGAACTATAGAAGGACCTGGTTCTTCTAGGTGTTCCAACTACTGTTGTTTGCGGAATAATAAATACAGAAAATAAAGAACACAAAGATTTTTTCGTGGAAAAAACCTGGCTCAAAAGGAGAAAAAACCACGACCTACTACTCAGTAGGATTTTCCCAAACTTCCACTAAAATCACTGAGCCAAAATAGCATTTGCAAAACTCTTTGTAAACCTAAGGATTAACTCTAATCCCGTTGTGGTACACAACCTCAATTGTTGCGACAACTTCAAGTTAACTCTAACTTGAACACTCAAGGTACCTAATACAATTGCTTCTATGAAAGCTGAAAGATACAATGTAAAATCACCTACTACAATTTATCTAGAATAAAAGATAGACACTTGGAACTGGTTCTTCTATCTCGTTCAAGTAGCTTCAGGATTGCACATTCGAATCACACATAAATTGCTTGCAATATCGCCTTGCTCTTTTTCTCTCAATTTAAGTTTAACTTCTGCTTGTGTGCATTACCTGTAAAAGAGAACAACACTGACATTTAATAGGTTAGTAATCAGAGTTTGACTGGGATTCAATTGCTACTCTTCTATTGTAGAAGAGTTCATAGTGATCTCAAACTCCAACACTATATTCTTCCTAAACTGTGTTCTCTTCGTGTATGGAGTCTTTCTCTCCTTATCCAATATGCAACTTTTTCGATCAGATCAGGAGATATCGCTTCTTGATCAGTTAGATTTATCTCCTTCAAGTGCATCTCAAATGTACATGTTGATCATGACTGTGCTTTACAAGATGGACCTGATCCATGTCTGAGTTCTTTTGTCAATCTTCCGAACTTCACCTGTTCTTGGGCCAACACTACGTTAGTAGGACCAAAACTGGTACAACAGGCAATCGAGAAAATTAAGCTTATACAGGAAAGGTTATTAGCAGCTCAAAGCCGTCAGAAGTCTTATGCGAATAATCGACGGCGAGACTTGGAGTTTCAGGTTGACGACTAGGTATTCCCAAAAGTTACCGATGAAAGGTGTTATGAGGTTAGGTAAGAAAGGACAAGCCCTCGGTACATTGGGCTATATAGGATCATGCGCAAGGTAGGCCAGGTAGCATATGAGTTAGACTTGCCTTCGGACTTGGAGTCTGTACATCCAATCTTTTATGTGTCTGTGCTCCATAAATATATCGCAGATCCTTCCAGAATCGTGTCAGTTGACGACATTCAGGTCACAGAACAGCTATCATATGAGGAAACTCCCATTGCTATACTAGATAGACAGGTTCAAAGATTGAGGACTAAGGACGTAGCTTCGGTGTAAGTACTTTAGAGAATCAACAATGTGGAAGAAATGACTTGGGAGGCAAAAGAAGACATGAAGTCTAGATATCCCCACTTATTTCCTCTTCCAGAGAAGGGTCCAACCTAGACATCATAGCCTTAAGGTACGTATATGGATTCTTGTGTTAGTTATTGTCATTAGTTGTGTGAGGCCATTGTCGTTATTGATGATTGTGGTCCTATGTGGCGTTGAATTATTCAGTTTCTACAGGAAGAGTAGGTAGTAGTATTGTTACAAAGGCGACTCTGCCAAAGTTTATATAGATCCCGAGGAGTTAAACATTCGAGGAGGAATGTTTCTACGGGGGGAAGGATGTTACATCTCGCATTTTTGTGTTAATCGACGTAGACTCAGGGATGAGATTATCTTGAGTTTATACCATTCATGCTATTTATAACAAGCGACAAGTAAGTGTCATGAAGGATAAAGGGTAAACGAATCAAAAAAAAAGTTTCGTTAAAGGTTGTCTATTTGGGATAAAATACGGTTCGAGCCATATTACCCGGTATTTATGAACTAGTGCCATACAAGGTACCCATGACGACGATAGTAGGGTACATAAAGCGTATTAAAAGTGAGTAGTATTTTAAGTAAGCTGAGATAATTCTTAATTATATGGGTAATTTGTTGATTATTGGTTAATGGGGAATTAATTAGTTAATTAAGTCATTAGTGGGTAATTAAGGCTTTGAGATAAAGCCTAAGAGGACAAAACGTGGCTGCCCCCCCCCCCTAAAATTTATATGACTCTTAAGAGTCTTGCAAGATGTCATATTTTTAAAAATTAAAGTGGCTTAGTCACTACATGAAGTGGGCCCACACCCATTCAAACACACATAGAAATTGTGGCCATTTTCCTTCATTTTGTCTTTCAGACTTTCAAATGATCAAAATTTAGTGATCTTTCCATTACAAAGACACATTAGAACATATCAAAAGAATACATAACATCTCCCTACTACAATACCAAATTACAAACGATGGAGCACTTGGTAGGCATCTAGTTTGCGCTATTGTTGCGATTGAATTTGTCGTTCCATATTTCCATCTCGCTGTTACGTGTTTTGTCGCAATTGGCGTGTGTTAAATGGATTTCCAAGAGAATCAATTGCGGTATGTTAAGGCTATCCCTTCTTTTTTTGGCATGACCCACACGATACAAACAAAACGAGAAAATGCACAACTTCCATAAATGACTCTATTCGTAGAAGTATTAGAGGTGCCTATGTTTTTGAATTTCTGTATGTCTTATTATTATATCGTCTATTCATGGGTCTAAAAAAATACGTAAGTATATAAAGTTTATTTCATCATATTAATCGGAGATATAATGGTCTTATGACGTTCCGAGAGATTTTATTGACGTACTTCTCATGCATTGCATACATTTATACATGTACATTGACCCATGACCGGACGATGTATATATATGTTTATATATATATTCGCACCGCCACCTGATCAGCTGGTATACGTTGATGATTGCCCACAGTAGCCAAGATGATATGATGGGATGCCCTTAGAGGCTTGATGATGTTATGTACACCTATGCCCATGCAGGATACAATATTATACGCACGTGCATGATATTATAAATGTTTCAGGATTTACAAAGTTATTTAGACTTACAAGTGGAATTCTTTATTCCATGTTTCATCTATGTCTGTTATGTACTGATTTTCATGCATTACATACTCAGTACATTATTTGTACTGACACCCTATTTCACGGTGCATGCGTTTCATGCCCGCAAGTGCAGGTAGACAAGCTAACGGTCCCCCTCCCTAAGATCCTTGATCAGCGAGAGTTGGTGTGCTCTACTTGATTCGGAGCTTTTTTTGAACTTGGTGCGGTATGTTTGCATCCATATATGGGTATGACGGGGCCAGTCCCGTCCTTGTACAGTTGAATATTCTATTAGAGGCCCGTAGACAGTTATGTGTAGTTGGATAGTATATGGCCTTGTCGGCATCCAGTTTTGGTACATAGCAGTCTATAGCAGCCTTGCCGGCTCGCCCCACTGTATTCCATGTATCTGCATATATGCATTTTGGACAGGTTTCCCTCACGTATGATATTCATGTTTATATCTTAGACACATGCTTGGGGATGTTCGACATGTAGGACTTGGGCACCCGTCGCGGCCCATCGATTTGGGTCACGACAAAAATGGTATCAGAGCAGTTTTGTCCTAGGGTTATCTGCAGACCGTGTCTAGTAGAGTCTTGCTTATGGGTGTGTTGTGCACCACACTTATAGACAGGAGGCTACATGACATATAGGATGTTATCCTCTCTTCTTATCTTAGATCGTGCATTATAAGAATTCAAGTTTCTAATGTTACGTTTTCAGCGATGCCTCCGAAGACTATATCCGCCCCGAAAGGAAAGTCCGTGGCTGGTGAGACTACTAGTCGAGCGCCACGAGTTACCAGGGCTCGAGGAGATTCTTATAGTGAGAGTCCATCTAAGACTTCACATACCCCGCCCTCTCTAGAAGAGCTCCGAGGGGCACCATCTCCAGAGCCCGTCCCTGTGCGTTCAACCCCTTAGCCAGATGCACCGGGTCAGGAGATGAGAGATGCTATTCAGCTATTAACTCGATTAGTGGCCGCACAGGCTCGGCGTCGGGAAGTAAGTATTGGTCATGCAGATAGGTCCATTAGTGCGAGGGTTCGTGATTTCACTAATTTGGACCCTCCGATATTTACTGGGGCAGATCCAAATGAAGACCCTCAGGTATTTATCGATAGAATGTAGAGGACTTTGAGGGTAATGAAGGCCACTACAACTGAGTTAGTCGAGCTAGCTTCCAATAGACTTCAGGATGTTGCAATTAATTGGTACGAGTCTTGGGAGTTGTCCAGAGGTGAGAATGCCCCTCTTTCGACGCCCCCTTTTTCTCGCAAAATCGGGTTTACAACATTTGAGAAGACAACTCTATTCCCCTGTGGGAATTAGGTTTTTGGATTTGAAAAGTCGCCACCTAATGATTAAGTGCATTAGGACACTAAGAGTTTGAATTTTTGAAAACCAGAGTTCGGGTAAGGGCTAGAAATTATCTCGAGGGGAAGGTGTTAGGAACCCCTCAAGATCCACTAGTGTGGTTCCCGGCCATGCTATGTTGTGACTTTAATGCAAATAAGTATACAAATAACTTCACACATAAGGGTTACAAATAGATACGTAACAATCCTGTTGGAATCAAGGTTTAGATGATCTACAATTTGTTTAAGGGAGGGTCTAAATGCAGAAAATTAATCAAGACATTGAATAAACAAAGAAGAAAAAATTAGGGGAAAAAGGAATAATGCAGTAAAATTAAAGAGGGGTTTTGGGTAGTTGAAAAGACAGAATTTTATTGATATTAAACAAAGTGACATAAAGGAAAGGGGGTCCTAGGTTTGTAAAACACATGGATCGTCCACACAACACCGGTAATCAATCGTACGCATAGCGTTATCATGTGATCATCATCTCCATGTCTACCCTTCCCATCCCGTTAAGGTATTTAAGCGCGGAATGGTATCGTTACCTACTGCATGCAATTACCCGTCCACCTATAAGTCCCAGACGCATTTAGGACTACTAATCCTAAAAGGGAGCGAGCTTGGCTTTTCAGGGGTTTTAAAAGGATAAAATTATAGGGCGACAAACAAAACACATAAAGCAGTTAATGGGGAAATAAGAACAATTAAAGGCTCAAGTAGGCCTCCTCGCTTAAAGAAACAAATTGTTTAGCATGTCTTACACATATTGTTTAGGTCATTAATTAAAATTAGCGTAGGAAGAATTGATTTACCACATATTTCCCAGATAGGGAGTCCAAATTAGTCCTGCTTAGACGTAGTTGTCGAAAACTGACATTTGATTAATTATGTATTTGTATGTTAAACAAGGCCTATAGGCATGATATCTATTAATCCAGGGACGGAGGAATAACTGATTGCAAAAAGTCATTAGTTATAAGCTCTACGAGTGTTAATCAAATTACCACTGATTTTAAACTTAGAAACGAGTGGCGATTCTGATTAAGTTGATAGTTCCTATAGGCATGCTTTCTAGGTGTAACTGATTTTGAGCAGAGATCCTATAGGGAGGTCATCTATATGTAATGAGTTATTTAACTCCTATAAGCAGGCTTGCCTAATGACAAATGTATATGCAAAGTGCAGGAAGTTCTATAGGCATATTATCTATACAATATGCAGAGCTTCATTATCGATTTATTGCCATGGTATTATTACAAAGTGCAGAAAACCTATGGGCATGGTATCTATGTGAAAAATGCAGAGTTTGAAAGTAATGATCCTATGAACATGATTTCTATGTGAGATGCAGAATTTTAAAGAGTAAATATCCTATAGACATGGTATCTACGTGAAAATGCAGAGTTTGAAAGTAATGATCCTATGAACATGATTTCTATGTGAGATGCAAAATTTTAAAGAGTAAATATCCTATAGACATGGTATCTACGTGAAAATGTAGAGTTTGAAAGTAGTGATCCTGTGAACATGATTTCTATGTGAAAATGCAGAATTTTAAAGAGTAAATATCTTATAGACATGATTTCTACCCCTTTGGCATGCATTCAGTCCCATCCCCTTTCACTATACCCCAGTAGTTATTACAAAGTTATTTACAAAGCTTATTACAGACCAAGCGAATCAGAAGAAATAATAAAATTACATCAGTGATTACATCTACATCTAATCAGCCTAATCCAGATTCAAAGTCTAATAATATGAGATAAACCAACTTCTAGGATCGTATTTTCAAGGCCTTTCTCTTATTTGGGATGTGTCAAAGTTCCAAGGAAATTCAAGAATTCCAGGCAATGCTTACACCCCAAATATCATTGCAGAGTTAAGAACATAGTGCAGTGCGGAAGGGCCAACCCTCAAATGTCCAAGTTCAGAGGGAACTCAAGGTCTCAAGGCAAGGCTCATAGGAGGGGGCAAAACTTAGAGACTAGGAGTAAGTGTAAGTGCAATGAAAGGGAATTAGGGGGAGCCGGGGCAGGCTGGTGGTCATGCCCAACAACTGGAATGCTGACACACCCATGACCAGCCGGTCAACTTAAAACTTAAAGAGTTAGGACCTTTTAAAGGTCAGGTTCAGCCCTGGACAGCAACTTGGATGCTGCCAAGCTATACCTTAACTCAATACACATAAGGGAATGGGGGTATGGGAAATTGAAAGAGGCTAGGATCCAAAGGACCCAGTTTTAATCCATGACAATAACTTTGTATATTGCCATGTCTTAAACTACAGCCCAAGCACATAAAAGGGGGATGGGGATAGGGATTCATTGCAGCAACAGATAGCAAGACATAAGTATTACTTAAAGTGAACTCTACAAAGCAGT